>NC_044322.1:309448591-309749679 GCF_007399415.2 Gopherus evgoodei | reverse complement strand
GTGGCAGGGGTTGAGGGGCTAGTAGGGTTAAGCATCTTTTGGTATTCATTATCGGGAAGCCAGTTTGGAAGGGCAGTACAGACAGATGGCACCTGCCCGTAAGCACACTCTGCCTGTCCAGGCAAAAACCTGAGGTGATACATTACTCCACATTCCCAGGACGTTATGCCACATGTCCCTCCTTGCCAAACAATAATATTTTATCTTTTATACCAAGGCCAATTTTCAATGTCCTTAGTGGTCAGGAATTTCTGTCCTTTCATGTCCGTACTCCTTCTTCCTCTCTGGAGTGGCAATGGCCTCGCTACTTGCAAAGGGAGGTCCAAGGGCACTCTGGGTCAGACCTCAATCGTAGGAGAGGACTTTGGCATGGGGGCGCTGGCTGCTCCGGGCATCCAAAAAAACATAAAAGGTATCATGAAAGTTCAGTAGTAACAATAAAAACATAGTTACACACTATGGCATAAGCCATTTTTCACCATGGCTAACTCCCTTGTTCTGACCATAGGGTCGGTCATAGCAGCTTTGCCGTTCTGCCTGCTCAGTTTTACTTCCTTTTTCTAAGATTATATCTTAGTTTCCCCTCAGAATCAGCAGGGGAGTCAGGTGGGCAATAATTCTGCTCACGATTCCGAATACTGCTTGTGGGGCAGAAGGGCAAAGTGGTGGGGTCTAAAGGTGGTGATGTTTTCTTGCAATGTGAAGCGTGGACCCAGTTGATGACGTTCACGTTTGACCGCGGTGTGGGTAGTCAGCAAGACCTAGTAGGGACCTTTCCAATGAGGTTCCAGGGAAGACTTCCTCTGATGCACCTTAAGGTAGACCCAGTCTCCTGGCTACAACGGATGGCATGCAGTATCTGCTGGCTCAGGCAGGGCACTCTGTACCTGTGAGTGAATAGATCTGACATGGTGAATTAATGTCCTGCAATAATCCAAAACTGTTTCATCATTAAAATGCAAATCCAGCTGATGGGGAAGTGGTGGCAGAGAAACTGGCATTCTCATTGGCCAAGCCATGAGTATTTCATGTGGGGATAGGCCGTGCTTGTGTGTAGGCGTATTCCTCATCTGCATTAGGGCTAGAGGGAAAGCATCCGGCCATTTCAGACTGGTCTCCTCACAAAGTTTTGGCTAGTTTGTTTTTAAGTTCCTCATTTTTACGTTCCACTGCCTCTGCGCTCTGGGGCAGCGCAGATGTTGTGCAATGTTGAGAGCCTTGCAAACCTGTTGCATAACTTGGCCTGTAAAGTGTGTGCCTCGGTCACTATTTATGGACACAGGCAGATTGAATCAGGGAATAAAGTCCCTAAGCAGTTTCTTCGCTACTGTGATGGAATCGGCCTTCGCGCAAGGATATGCTTCGATCCATCCGGAGTACGTACAAACACATACTAGTACATATTCATAAGAGCAGCATTTTGGCAAGTTAATAAAATCAATCTGGATATTTACAAAGGGCCCCCATGGGGTAGGGTGTGCTGCCAGTTTAGTCCTAACTGGCCTACCGCTGTTGTGTGCCAGGCAAATAGGACAAGCATTACAGTATTGCTGCGCTATAATAGAAAATTTGGGGGCATACCAATGTCACAATACTGATGCAAGCATCCCTCCTTTGCTCATGTGCACTAAACCATGAGCTACGCGGGCAATGTAGGGGAGCAAAGCCTTGGGTGCTACCAGGCAACCATCCGGAGAGCGCCACAGGGTACAAAGAGCACCCATTCTGCCTCAACTTCTCCTTTTCCTGCTCTGATACTGATTCTTGCATATGTGCCAGGTTGTGAGGGGAATCAGCTGGGGAGGGAGGCGGTACCAACATACAAAGAGTAATATATTCAGGTGGAGCAGGAGACCCAGAAAGGGCAGCCTGCCTGGCGGCAGCATCTGCCAGGACATTTCCTCGCGTAACATCATAGGGTTTCTGATGAGCAGAACACTTAACAATAGCAATTTTAGAGGGGAGCTGGAGGGCAGATAGGAGGGCATTAACATAAGGGTCATTGCTAATTGGTGCTCCCCCCGAGGTGAGAAATCCCCAGTATTTCCACAGTTGCCCATTGTCATGAACTACCCTGAAGGCATATCTGAACTCAGTGTAAATGGTGACAGATTTGTCCTTAGCTAAGGAACAAGCACGGGTAAGGGTGATCAGTTCGGCCAGTTTGGCGGAGCTGGCCTTCGAGAGAGAATGGGTTTCCATGGGGCCGTGTTGGGAACAGATTGCATAGCCAGCCACAAGCTGGCCTCTGGCACTCCTAAGGCATGATCCGTCCACATAAAATAGTAGCTTCGGGTTTTGAAGTGGAATATCTTGTAAGTCAAGTCTGGGGGAGGAGAGCTCTGCCGTTACTACCAAATGGTCATGAGGCTCTCCATCTCCTGCCACGGGCAACAAGGAGGCAGGAGTGAGGACAGGGCACCGGGTCAGAGTTACATTTGATGCATTTAAAAGTAACATTTCATATGTAGTAAGTCTAGAGTTAGAAAGATGTTGGGTTTTTCCCTTAAGAAGGAGAGCAGTTACAACACGGGGAACTGCAACACACAGGGGTTCCCCAGCACCAAGCCAGCAGAAGAATCCACAACGGCTGCAGCGGTAGCCACAGATTTAAGACAAGGGGGATGTCCAGAGGCGACTGGGTCCAGAGGTGAGCTATAGTATGCAATTGGCCTCTGCACATTTCCATGCATCTGCGTGAGGACCCCTAAGGCCACCCCCTCCTTCTCATGACAATAGAGAGTAAAGGGCTTTTTGTAGTCAAGAAGGCCCAGGGCTGGTGCCCGGACCAGAGTTTGTTTAATTTGGGTAAAAGCCTCATCGGCCTCTGGGGTCCAAGAGAGGGGTTCCGTGACCTTGTCCAGGGTCATAGCTTGCAATGGTTGGACAAGGGCCGTGTATCCCAGGATCCACTGTCGACAGTAGCCAGCCATCCCCAAGAACCCACGCATTTGCTTCTTTGTGGTTGGTTTGGATATCTGGAGGATGGCCTGTACCTGGGAGGGTGATAAACACCTCTCCCCAACGGAAATGTCGTGCCCTACGTAGTGGAACTTGGGCAAACAGAGCTGCAATTTAGACTTGGAGGCTTGGTGACCCTTTTGCACCAGGGCCTGTAATAAGACAAGCGAATCAGTTTGATGCTTCCAGAAAGCTGGAAGCCAACAACAGACAATCTACATATTGAACTAAAATGGACCCCATCCAAGTCCTTTTTAAGGATTTGGGAAAGGATAGTGGGAGACTCGGTATAACCTTGGGGCAACCTGGTCCACATATGCTGGAGACCCTGATAAAGTAAATGCAAACAAGTATTGGCTATCCCTATGAATAGGGATAGAGAAGAATGCAGAACAAAGATCAACTACTGTAAAAAAATTTTCAGAAGGGGGGATGCAAGACAAAATAGTTGCAGGGTTGGGAACAACGGGAAAGGTAGGGAGAACAGCAGCATTGACAGCATGGAGATCCTGGACAAAGCGCCAGGCCTGTTTTCCTGGCTTTTGTAATAGTAAAATAGGAGAATTACATTCACTAGCTGTCGGTACAATAACTCCCTGTTTCGTTAGGGAGGGATCATGGGACGAATTCCCTCCTCAGCCTGTTTTGACAAAGGGTACTGTTGTATTCAGGGAAGGGGTTTAGACAGATTTTAACTGGTTGGTCAGAGCCAATACACCTAACCTAGTTAGCATGTGCGGCCAATAGAGTGGGGGAAACCATGGCCAGCAGTTCCTGTTGCAACGAGGAAGGGCTGGAGTCAGGGTCCTCCACAAAAGCGGGCTCCTGCAGCAATGCCAGAACTTTATTCTGGGCAGGATTGGGTACGTCCAAATATACTCCTTCAGGGGTGCAGTATATAGTATAGTTCAATTTACACAGCAAATCCTTTCCCAAGAGGTTTACAGGAGAGCAAGGGCTGAGGAGAAAGGCATGATGTCAGAAAGAGGACCGATAGAGGACCAATAGAAACGGACAGTGGAGAAGACACGGGGTGAGGGCTGGGAGCATTTCCCACCCCCACGGCATTTACAATTTCCGAGGTTAACGGGAGGGATGGGAATTCTTGTGCATGGAGAAAGATTGTAGTGCTCCAGTATCCATTAATCAGGACGTGGAAATACCATTAATTATGCAGGAGACGGTAGGGCCTGTCTGGTCTACGGGAAGAAGCGGGGCAATCATGTTACCTGTCTCCAGGCTTTCCTAGTAGCCCTGTGGCTGTAATGGAGGGTTTCCCTGGTAATTCTGGGATTGCAGTAGTGCCAGGTCCTGGCCTGCCAATTGGCCAGTGTGAGAGGGGCACTCAAATTTCCAGTGACCCTCCTTTTTACAATAGGGACAGAGTCGTGGTCGTGGTATGGGAGGTGGCGAATGACCTGGACCAATTTTAACCCTCTTTTTTCCTTGTTTGGGGTGATTCTTACAAGTTTCCTGCATGTTGTGAATCTGGAGGGCCATTATTTTGGTTTCTGTCTCATCCTTTTTCTTTTCTAATTGTTGATGGAAGTTCTGTGCAGCCATTAAAATCCCCTCCAAATCCTTCCCTTCCCAATCAACTATTCCAATTTTCAATTGCTCGCTGACTTTTGGGAGGAGACCTTGTACAAAAGTGGCCACCACTGCCTGTTTGGCTATGTCTTCTGCCTTTTCTATTCTGAAATGTCTCTCAAACACCTGTTTGAGACGTTCCATATAATCGGCAGGGTTTTCACCTTTATTTTGTTTACATGCATTAATTTTAGTCCAATCAGTTTTCTTTGGGCATACCAAGAGGACTTTTATCAAATCATTTCTAAGCTGGACCAGTCTGTCATGGGAAAGGTCCTTATCTGTGTCGGGCCAATCGGCCTTTTGATAGAGACGGTCGAGTGTCTCTCTGGGCAGCATTGCTCTTAAGAGCTGATCCATGTCTGCCCAAGAAGGGTTGTAACACTGAATAACCATTCGCAATTGCTCCTGGAATTTAACTGGGTTCTCCCTTATTTTTGGAAATTTATCAATTAAGTTATATAGATCTCCCAGTTACCAGGGAGCATGCACGGTTACCATGACCCTCTGCCCTCCCGGCAGCTGCCGCAGAGGAAAAAGAGGGGAGAGAGTTTCCTCTGGTAAGTCCAGGGCCCCTTGAATTTCTTTCAGAAGTCTTCTGTGCCTGGTGCAGTGGGCAAATTCACGTATTGCGGAGACACTAAAAAGCTCTTTAGAATGGCAAACTGATCAGACAAACGCCGCATAGGCGTATCTTCATCTGTATCTAGATTAGTCTCTGTGTTGTCCCTGCAATTCAGCTATTATCTGATCGGCCCGCTGGGACAGCTCTTCAAGCTGCTCATTTCAAGAGGTTGGAGTTGAAGTTGATGATGCGGAGGCCGTAGATAATATAGGAGAGGTTTGCAGAGACTGAGACCCCTGGGAGGAAGAATCCTGGGACGAGGATCAGGAGCCCTGGACGGGGGAGACCTCAAGCCGGACTGAAGACCGATACGGGGGCGGGAAGGTCAAAGTACTGGGCGGTATGACATTCTCCCCGCCTCCCTCAAAGGACTGTTCCCCTGCCGGGTCGGGGGCTGAAGGGGCGGGCCACTGTCTACACTCAGCAAACAAATCTATAAGCTCATCTGATGGAGCAAAAGGTATAGGTTTAAGGGACTGTGCGTTTTGTTGAGGTCTCAAGGGATAAAGGGAAGGGTTCTGGCCAGCAAGATTTTGGGTGAGGGTTAGTTTTTCCTGGGTTTCCTTAAGTTTCTCTTGGGAGTCCTTAAGACTCCTCGTACGAGATTCCTGGTGCCATTTTCCTGTCTCCTCATACCAATCAAAATAAGCATCAAATTGCCCCTGAGGCACAGCGTTGAGAAGGAGTGCGCCCTGGAGGTGCACAATCTTGTCATGGTCAAAGCTTCCTTCCAGGGGAAACTGCAGTTTCGGACCATCCTTGGTATACCAATTCCATTTCTTTTAAGTATTTACGTGTCGACTGGTCATAGTTTGAGTACATATAAGCAGCAGGTGTGCCTTTTGGCGGGACCGGGATGCCCTTTGACCCCCCCGGTTCTCTCCCCCCCGCCAATCAGGTCACTTTCTCTCAAGCCTTTCATACAAGGGACGTTTGTTTCAGGTTGCCACGACTATCTACACCCTAGGTAGGGTGTATAGGGCCTGTCAGTGGCTCTCAGACTGCCCTAGGCAGAGGAAGGGACAGGAAAGAGGTTAGGATGAAGGGTAAGAGGATAGGATCACACACGCCTAGACCAGGACTGGTCCCTTGCTGGACATGCCATGCAGAGGAAACTCTGTCCCAGTCAAGGTCCTAATGATCTTTCTAAGGTGTGGTTGTGGGCTTGCTTTCGAGGCACTCCTGGTCAGGAGCTTTTTAGCTTCGCAGGAGGCTTGGGGCGTCTTCCCACAATCTTCACTCACACCGGTCATACGACCTTCACTCACATACAGGCACGTAAATCAGAATCCTGACACAGACATCAGGATGGAAAACAGGATCTATCGAGGCCTATGGACCGATAGGAGCCAGACCAAAGCCTATCCAGCCACTTCCCGTGGCTCTTCCCACGGAACAAGATCCCGACACCACACGGGACCCATACGGAATTCTAACAAGACCAAAGGGCATCGGGCGTGTCTGATAGCAAAAGATTCAGATCCAGCTTATAACTCACCCAAACCCTGAGCCTGCGGATCAGTCCTCCACCAACAACCCACAATAGAGATTTCAAAAGGTCTCTTACCTTTCAGATGGGCCCAGAGTTTGGTGGGAGATTGCCCGCGGTCCTCCGGTCTGGAGAAGTCATCTGTGGATCCCGAGTGAGCCCCCAAATTGTTCTGGAAAATTGACCACACGGTTGATTTTGGATCAGACAGCCTGCGGCTCCTTTATTTCATATAAGCATGTATGCAGCGAGAGTCAGCATGGCCCCACACAAGAGGCAAACTGCTCTGCTCTCCACAAATTTTACCAAGCTTATAAAGGCTAAAACCGCAAGCACGTAATGTGCTCAAGACATTTTTCAATTGCCTTATTTAGAATACAACGTTAATCAAGAGCAAGCTTAATAATTAGTTTTCCATATATGGTTTTTCCTGTTATTGTATCCCTAGCCAAGTTTGTGTTTTGATTGTTCTAACACCTTTTCTGTAGTCCCAAAAACAAGCTCAGCTGTTGTAACTTAACAGATCTTGGGGCTTTTCTGTCCTTTCTCCTGGTTCCCCTTTATCCAATTCCAGTTCCTCTTTCTTGGGCCTCTGACTGCACCACTCTGCCCCCGCATGCCCTTTGTACAGAAAAGCAAGCCTAGCTGAAGCTCTTAAGTTTCATAGCTTTGTTACAGGCCTTTGCTACAGGCTCAAACGCCTGGGGTAAGCGGAGGGGTACCAATTTTCTTTGATACTAGGTTGAGCAGTCTCAGAGGGCCATGTCAGTCTATAGGAGGTCTTTTAATGATGGGATAGCACTTTCAATATAAGAATCTGTTTGCTAACAGCTATTATTATAATAGTCGCTCTGTCTGCTTTTAAACAGGAATGTAGATAAATAGACCTATTTGGATTTTAAAATTTCATTACCAGTGAAATGGATAAAACAGTACCAGCTCAATGGCCAGAATGAATAGCTGAAGTCTTGTCAAATGAGTGCCCCTCAAGGTCATAGCATCTGACAGAACAAGTTTCTGGGTCTTACAGATTCTAAAGGCAATGCACTCATTGGTCACCAGTACAGATGAAAGGGGGCTTATGTAGAAGTTGGGACTATCTGACTTGTCCCACAGGAGATGAGTTTTTGCCCTAATATTTGAAAATGAGAATTAAGGCCCCTCTAATGGAAAAGGATAATGACTATTGTAAATACAAGACTTTGGCCTTCTTGTGTTTGTGTGTGTATTAATGTTTAAACTCAATTGCATGAAAACAGACATCTTCCTAACTGGGGCAATTACCTGGACTGAAGGAATTTAAAAAACACTGAGTGAACTTGACAGCTTCCCAGACTACAACCGCCTAGCAACCTTCCACCTCAAGAGTCGTGTGCCTTGATTTCCACCACAGAGGCCAATGGAAACACAGACTGAGTTTAACTCTGACTATAAGGAAATAAAATCCAAACTCAGAAATTGACATAGCCAAACTTCATATTTAAGCACCAGGAAACCAGCCTTTCCATAGCCACAGGACATATAAATCCAGTGAATGCAGCAGATTTTAAAGATTCCGAGGTTGGATATTTATCCAGGATACAATGTTGTTGAATCTATGGAGACTATGCAGCAATCCCTCCTTGACCAACCCTACTGAGGGCTTGTCTACACATAAACCACTACAGCGGCACCACTGCTGCTGTGCCACTATAGCACAGGGGTTCTCCCATCTGCATAGGTAATCCACCTTCCCGAGGGGCAATAGCTAGGACAACAGGAGAATTCTGAGCTATGTAGTTATACTGACCTAATTTCCTAGTGTAGACCAGGTCTTAGTGCTGGCTTCTGTGTTGTTACCCAATGGCCTGTGAACCTCTCCAGGGTATTTTGTGGAAAGAGTCCCTCCTTTCCAGTGTCTTGGGAAAGCCACTGTCCTCATTCTACATGGTCTCCCATTATACCAGTGTTGCTAGAGTTTCATGAATTTGACTAAAGAGAAAAGTTACCAGTGTTTCATGAATTTGACTAAAGACAAACATTGTGCTGTGTATTTTTCCACCCAGTTCTAGTTATATTTTATATGTTCTGGATGATTGCCCACACTTTTGATAAGATGTAGCTTCACACTTAAATCCTATGCAAGTTAAAAGTGGTCTGGCTGGTTGCTTAGATCTGCAGTTTTTTAAAGGGTGCTCTTGTGAATATCCGTTTTGTATATGCAAAACAAATCAGGATTGCGCAATTGCAAAGGAACACTTAAATAATTTAAGTCTTTAAAGCCCAGCTTGACAAAGCCCTGGCTGGGATGATTTAATTGGGGTTGGTACTGCTTTGAGCAGGAGATTGGATGAGATGACCTCCTGAGGTCCCTTCCAACCCTAATCTTCTATGATTCTCTGATTTATGCAATGGCCACACCCAGGACACATGGCCCAATTAAGTTGATCATTTGGGGTTTCCACTTATTAATTTGAGGGGGTCAATGTTTTGACTCATTGCTTGTTTCAGTTTGGACCTTCCCCACTTCTGTCAATTTGACGCTGACTCTTCTTCTTTTTTTTTTAGGTCCAAGCTCAGAAGCATATTTGTTCAATTAGACTTGGTCATAAATAATTGACATGCACTAAAATGTGGTAGTTTTGGTTGATTTATACAGTGAACAAAACCAAAGTGATTGTGACCTGCTGGTTTTACCCTTGCCCAGCATTTAATTGGGAGACCAGAAAAAGAGTCATGAGTGTGCTAGTACATGGAAAACAAACCAGTTTTTATGCAGAGAAATATATTAGCTTTTTGAAATTGCATCTGACTCATGCAATACTATCCATAATAGAAAAAAATGCCTAAAATCCATAATTTTGCACCAATTAAAAAATTAACACAAACACACATCTATATTCTCTTTTGAAGTTGTACAAAAATAAAAATCTTCTGACAAGCCTACCTTTACAGCATCCAACTTAATGAGGGAGTCTCAGCATTGTTCTAAGAATACCAGCCATTTGGATACCATTGTTTTTGTTTTTCCTGCATTGACCTAATACTTTCAAAAAGGTGCATTATTTATAGAGACAATTTAAGCTCTCATGTAGAATTTGTTGTTCTCACAACAAGGAGCAAAACACAGTTTATTAAGTGTGAATTGCATGATATTTTATATATTGCCAGATCTTAATGCCCTGTAGGAATGCATTTTGTATGAGTCCTTGCAGCCCTTGTATTCAATTGTGTATTAGTGTTTCCTTTGTAATTCTCAATATGCATTAAGAAAATATGGGAGTTCTCCAGTGACTAATTTAACATGTGTAAATTCCCATGGATATTAACAAAAGACTGTGCAGTCTAGTGAATAAAGTTATGTAGTAGATTGCAATGGCCTTGCGCTCATATCCTATGAGGTTTCTATTTTATTAAAAATTATTCTTATTCTTACCAGGTTGAATTTTCAAAAAGATTTATCCCTCTGTAGATGAAGTGGCAACTGCATGATCAAGTGTTTCCACAGTTTGATTTACACTAAATCAATGTGGTATGTGAGTGCTCAGCACCTTTCAGGATTAGATCCCCAGTTTGTAGCAGTCTGATTTATTTTGCCTAAAGCTCAAATTACTGGAAAGTATTTCACTGTGACCACACCTGGAATTTACCTTATTCATATTTGACTTTGTAGGGAAGTATTCTATATTCTGCAGCTCAAATTCCAAAACTCCACAACCAGAGACAAAAAGCAAATATGAAACATAAAATATAACAGTTTGTATTGCTCTATCCCTAACAGTTACATATGAGGATATTAAGCAACCCTCACCTCATCTAAAAAAAAATACTTATCAGTGTGTGAGCCACAAACATATAGTTCCAAATTGCTATTCACATAAGTACCTTGCTGAATCAGGGCCTAAGTCTGTGCTTATGTTTAAGTGTGCAAGTAGTCCCATTGACTTCAATAGGACAAGTCATAACAATAATAGGCACACACTTCTGTAACTCACCTTGCTGAATCAAGGTCATAACAAATAACTTTTTCTTGAAAAGAAAGACCTAGATTTGATTTATTTCTATTCTATTTCCATAGAAGAACAGAGCCAAATCTGACATACACTACACATCCCAGTGATCTTCTACATTTGTTTTCATCGTATGCATCAGAAAAATGTTTTTATTCTTATGACAAAAGGCTGAATTTAGATCTGTAATGGAGGAGTGGACGTATGGGACTGATAAACTAGAATTTATCTTTACATCAGTAAGGAATCAAAGGTGATTAAGAGGAAAAATCCCAGCTAAAGTTAAATAGCAGTTTTGTCCCGGTATAAATAAAAGTAAGCTTTCATTTGCTACAGTAGTATTTTTGGCTATAGAGGTTATTGATGATTTGAACAAAAAAAGAGTGAAAAGACTTAAGAGGTCTTATATGAAGTCAATCTGGAATTTTGCCATTGAGTTGAATAGGATCTGGATTGGTCCATACTGCAAATCAGAACAGAATTAGGAAGGATCACTTTCAATAAGGATATAGGCATTTATCAGGGAGCCACTGTGGCTCCAGGCTTCTCAAAGAAACCATTGAAAATATGCACATAAGTTGTATGCATAATCAGGAGTGCTAAGGTGCACAATTAGGCTGACACTTTCATCATGAACACTTTTGTCCCTCAGGGGTGTGAAAAAATACCCCCCGAACGACAAAAGTTTTTTAGACAAAAAGCGCCCGTGTGGATAGAGCTTTGTCAGTGGGACCCATGCTCCTCATTGGGGGTGGTTTTATTTTGTCCCCAGGAGAGCTTTCTCCTGGCAGTGAAAAGCAGCCAGACAGCGCCCCTTACAATGGCACGGCTGCAGTGGCATAGCTGCGTTGTGGTAAGGTGCACTGTGTAGACAGAGCTTTAGACAGGATATTCTTCTTTTAGATACACTAGGTGTTTCAATCACACATCTGCAAGTCATTCTGGTTTTTGTGTGTGTGATTTTTTGCATCATTGCTCCTAATTGCACTCTTGAAAAATCCTGTCCTCTGGCATATGGGCCATTACATTTTCAACACTTAAAGAGACATGGTCTTGTTAAAAATCCATACATGTACAATAACCTATTTCCTTACTTGTGTTGTTAACACCATCTTTAAGTACAAACACTGAAATAGCTTTAAAATGTGGGGTTTTTTTGTACTTTGGACTCTGAAAATTTGACGATTTTGTTTCTAGCCAGCCTGACTTTCAGTTGTATGCATTTATCATTTATTTATTAAATGTATCTCAGTTCACAACAAAAAACAAAATACTATTCTGTATCAACCTTAAAGCCGACAGAAATCCCACCCACCAGCCCTTACCACTTCTCACATAGAACCCCCAGAGAGACCTCAGACTTTGCAGTGTGAAATGAAAGTGAACAAATTTTGAGCTAAGTCAGATATGACGCATTCATTAAGGCACTGATACTGCATACAAATGTACTTAATGGAGGTCAATGGGAATACTTGTAGTAGTAAAGTAGAGTCTTGGTGTAAATATTTGCAGGATCAGGGCCTAAGTACACTGGGCCCAGTCTAATACCAACAGAAAACAACAAGAACTTAACTTTAACTTCAGAAGGCTACAGATGAAGCCTTTTGTGCACTAGGATGACCAGACAGCAAATGTGAAAAATTGGGATGAAGGGGCGGGGGGTAATGCCCTAATGTTTGCAGTACAAATGCTCAATTTTTAAAGGTGACATAGGCACTTCTGAAAACATTAACATTGGCCTAAACATGTTATATTTGGTTATTTCTCATTGGCTCATCATGTATTGTTGAAGTGTTGAAAGTGAAACGGCACTTTCATAAAACTGGACATTTTGACATGTTACAAAGCAGACTTGCTCAGCAGTTATTAAATAGTTCAGTGCGCAAAGTTACATTAAGAATACACACTACTGAGAAATCCTACTTACATATTTGTTATGCTATATGAAATATTGGTTAATGACCATTTGTTTCATGCAGGAGTGATGAGACAAACTATTAGGGTTAGATTTTATTAAGCAGTTTCACCATAAAAATGGAAATTTCAGGGCTTTTTTCCCCCCCTGTGCTTTCCTTTCTTTTTCTCCTCCTTTATAAATTAAGAAGTGGTGAATGTAAAGCTGGAAGACATCTGAAAGAGTCATCATTTGTGTGTTGTGCATTCCTGAAGAATGGTGCCTGACTGGCAGAACATCTTGGCTGATATTTTGCAGGTAACTTAATTTTTGCTGACGTGCTTGCTGCTTTATGAGCATACACAGTAGCAGAGAAACAAGGTCATGAATGAACCTCTACAAGGATAATTACAATACACAAATCTGAAGTAAGATTTTCTGGCAAACTCAGCACCTTATTATTTAGAGCCTATCTTGTATTCCAGGTATAGTGAAGAACCACTATTTTCCATGACAACCTAGGAGTTGGTACAATCTGGGCACAAGCTGTGTTTCCCTTCTTCACTTCCCTTCTTTATAGCACTAGTGTACATTATGAAAACAGACAAAGGCAGACAATTTTTGTATATGAAATTATCAGGAATCCAAGTTTCATTAATTTTAGTACAGCCAAAAATTCATCCTGCATGTGCAGCACTATTTTTCACTACATTCCTATTTAAAAGATTTGTCATCCCCTCTCAAAGAAAAAACTAGGGGTCATATTCCCCAGCTAGTGGCAAGTGTCATAGCTCCACAGACATGACTGGAGGATCTGCTCCAAGGTGACTAATCACACACTGGGAATAGCTGTATTGAAAATCCTGCAAACAACCCCCTAGAGTGAAATGTGCTTACATAAGCTATACAATCTATTATATTAATTAAACTGTAGAAAGAGACGACTATACACAATGATTCACTAGAAGAAATTTTTTTTAAAATGAGTCTGCCTCAGCTGGGGTACATTGGTGTAGCTCCATTGACTTCAGCGTATCTATGCCACTTTACACTTGCTGAGGATCAGGCACAATATGTTTTCCAATGACAATGTATAAGTTTAGTTATTAAAACAATTGCTAGCAAATAACTATTGGCAGCTGTGATGTGATGGCTAGCTGTAGTGGACCATTGGTGTTATAATTTTCTATTACAATTCAGTAGATTTACAGTACGGACCTTTGCTGGCCTGATTCAGCCAACTTTACTCACATTGAGTAGTAGTTTTATTTTCAAGTAATTTTATTGAAATTAGTGACACTGCTCATGGAGTCAGGCACTTTTCAACATGAGCAATACAGGGGTGTGGGGACTGTATCTGCTTCTCTGTGGTTTTGGAGGTTTTTTTGGTTTGGTTGAGTTTTTTTGGTAATATTGGTGGTTTGGGGAGAAACTGACAAAAGACGCAGTAGGTCTTGTTTGTGTGTGTGATGTGTGTGTGCGCGTGGGGGGGCTTAAGCATGTTAGTTAACATGGTTTAATTAACTCTTGTTTAAACACTGTGATGGCACTCATCCCTGTATTCACACCCTACACACTATTGCAATAATCTTTGTACAAAATATGCCTTGCGAGGTATCATTTGAAAATTAACACACTGGTCAATTATATCATGGTGAAATGTGTGTAGCAACATTATATGTCAAGTTAGGAACATAAACACATTTCAGTCAAAATTTATCAGACTAATCTGGGGACAACCAGTTTGTCAAAGACAAAGGACAAGCTGATGCCAGGTGTCATCCAAGTTGATTGGCAACCACTGCTCCAGTGGCCGTTCTCTGACAACACAGTGGGGCTGGAACAGATCAATCTGCATTTTAACAATAACATGGAACCTCTTTCACCACAAGATTCTTGGTCTCCATTCTCACAGTGAGAAGGAACTTTATATAGGGGTAACCCTTAAGAAAGAGCATTTCAAAGGGTGACTGAACTAGGAAAGTGATGGACAAAAACACCCAGGGTATTCTCTCTTCCTTTCTCACCCTCTCTTTTACCTAAGAAGATAAAGGAACCAGCCTTTGGACTTTGGGATGGGTTCTGACCTGAAAATTTGGTCAGTCCTGTTACTGGGAACTGGTGGTGAGGATTTTACCTTGAATCAAGTCTAGATTAAGTTTTAATTATTATGATGCATTTTATCTTTATTTCTTTTGTGGCCATTTTGGACTTTAATGCTCCCTCTGCATGGTTAAATAAATTTGTAATATTCTTTAATCAAAACTAATCCCGTGCTATGTTTTAGCTGACCTGTTGGGTAACTTTAGTTAAAAAGCAAACTGTTGATTATTATCAGAGGGGTAGCCATGTTAGTCTGGATCTGTAAAAGCAGCAAAGAATCCTGTGGCACCGTATAGACTAACAGACGTTTTGGAGCATGAGCTTTCGTGGGTGAATACCCACTTCTTCAGATGCATGTGGTGGAAATATCCAGGGGCAGGTATATATATGCTAGCAAGCAAGCTAGAGATAACGAGGTCAGTTCAATCAGGGAGGATGAGGCCCTGTTCTAGCAGTTGAGGTGTGAAAACCAAGAGAGGAGAAACTGGTTCTGTAGTTGGCAAGCCATTCACAGTCTTTGTTCAATCCTGAGCTGATGGTGTCAAATTTGCAGATGAACTGAAGCTCAGCAGTTTCTCTTTGAAGTCTGGTCCTGAAGTTTTTTTGCTGCAGGATGGCCTAATACAAGGACTTTCCTTGTGTTAAGATCCAGGGGGTCTGGGTCTTGGGGGTCCCCAGGGAAGGTTTTGGGGGGACCAGAGTGTATCAGGCACTGGAATTCCTGATTGGTGGCAGCTTATCAGATCTAAGCAGGTAATTAAGCTTAGAGGAATTCATGCTGGTACCCCAACTTTTGGACTGGGTTCAGATTGGGGAAAGATACTATGACAGGGTCACCCTGCAAATGGCAACCAAGGCTGGTGGAAGCCAGAGTGTGACTGGAGTGTTGCTGGCAGGCTGCAGCTATATACAGACATTCAGGGTGTGACCTGCAGGCTATTTGTTCCAGGTTGAGAGCTACAGCAGCAAAGCATTGTGAGGCAGCCTAGGTTGCAGGGCAGGTGATGACAGCCCCACACTAATCTGGATTGCGTCCTCAGAATGTGGAAAAACTATGTTAGCACCCATTGTAGACAGAGTTTAACATATTTTAGAACTGTGTTAGCTGGCAATGACCGACCTTATGGACAATCAGCTACCTTGGTTTAAAGGAGCTTAAACCCTATCTACACTACGTATTCAAAGTAATCAGTGGTTGGAGGTTTTGGTAGATGACATTCTTCATCATGACTAATTTATCTCATTATTAACTGGCTAGTATCTGTGCTAGCTGGTTATTGTTTCCCATGGGTTTGGAGGTGGTTAAAGGTACAATACTGAACAACCATTCAATATCTGTAATGGTCTCATTTTTCCTCTTATCTTTATTTCACTAAACTAGATGCTAATCTGGCACATCTCCTTCACTCTCCCTTTAAAGGAAAACCATGTAGTTGTCAGACTGTGGTGAATTGTATGGCTGTATTTATTACTGTAAATTTTAATGCCTCAGTTTCAAAAAAACCAAATTGCACAGATGGGAGGAAATGTCCTCACTCTATCCCATATTGACTGACTGTTCAATCAATCCACATTTATATTTCTAAAGTGCATTAATGTGAAGACCCTGGGGCACTACAGAAGGCTATTATAAAACAAAAAAAATGTTTTAAATGCCAAATCATACAAAAAAAGTTCAGCTTTCAAATTATACACAATCTGCCAAATTCAGCCTACAAGTAAGAGGTGCGACTCTGCTGATTGGAGCTACATGAGGGATAGATTTACCACGTGAATCCCAAATTCTACTCAATTAGAAAAATGAAATGCAATAGCTGAGAAGCTTTATGTGCAAGTGCGCATTACCTATAAGAGGCAATCCAAATTCTTGAAGCATGCAAAAAGCCATTTAAAAGCCAAATGAATGAGGGAAACCTGGTTATAAGAAATAAAGAGATATCTTAAATGGGGTGTGCTAGAGTGTGCGAGTATTCACCGCTTTACTTAAAATCAATGAAGTGCATTAAATCTTGCTGCAATGTGATTGAAGGATTTAGATGTGGGGAAAGAGTTGAGCTAACAAATTTTGTATTAACTACAGATGTTAGGAAGCTGTTGCTGGAAGACCTGGAATAAGAATTTGCTATAATTATCCATTCAGGATGAAACACGAGATTGGAATTCAAGTATCAGGGGGTAGCCGTGTTAGTCTGTGTCCACAAAAACAACAAGGGGTCTGGTGACACCTTAAAGACTTACAGATTTATTTGGGCATAAGATTTTGTGGGTAAAAAACAAAGTTCACTTCTTCAGATGCATGGAGTGAAAGTTACAGATGCAGGCATTATATAATGAGAAGAGAAGGGAGTACCTCACAGGTGGAGAACTAGTGTTGACAGGGCCAATTTGATCAGGGTGGATGTAGTCCACTCCCAATAATAGATGGGGAGGTGTCAATTCCAGGAGAGGCAAAGCTGCTCCCTGGAGATTCTATAACAGATTTAAAAGTAACTATATTTGAACAAAAATACTTCAGAAACAGACTTCAAAGAGAAACATCCGAACTAAAATTCATTTGCAAATTTAACACCATTAATCTGGGCTTGAATAGGGACTGGCTGGCTCATTACAAAAGCAGCTTCTGGGAGGGGTGCAGGCTCTGGGAGGGAGTTGGGGCAGGGTGCTGGAGCCGTGCTAGATACATTTAATTAATAAATGATAAAGGCCCTGTTCTATGGTCAGAGGTATAGCGGTTGTAGAAAAAGTTACCATTGACTAAGACATTCATAGACAACACTACAAACTGCGCTATCAGAGAACAGTGTGTTTAAGAAGTTTGAAGTCCTAAAAAGTAAAAACATTGTTATGGAAAACATCAAGAACCTTCAAGATATGCAGAGACTGAAAAGTGTATATCCTGATATATAAAATGGTTAGCACTTTATAGGTAGCATAAATTAGATATGGAAGGATGGAGCACCCATTTTCCATGACTTTCTCCTCTACTAGCCTGTCCAAAAAAAATTACAAGTAGAAGCTAATATCCAGGGCTGGTCTTACCATGAGGCGAACTGAGGCAGCTGCCTCAGGTGTCAGACTGTGGAGGGGCACCACTAGGACCCAGAGTGTAGAAAATTGTGTCTGCTGTTGGTGCATATGTATTCTCTGTGCATCTAGAGCTGAGAGATGGTGGAGTCCTGTGCTGGAGGAAGAAGGGCACAAGAGGCATAACAGGCAGGCAGGAGAAAAGGTGAGAGGCAATAACCGAAAGCAGCAGGAGCTGCAGGGAGAGAGCAGAGGAGAAGCTTCTTATCTACCTCTCTAGCACCCCCAGGAGCCTGGACTGATTAACACCAGCTTCTCAGGGAGATTCCTGTTTCCTGCTGCTTCTCTGAACCCACTTGAGGAGAACAGGCAGTCAACTGAAGTAGTAGGAGCCAGTTAGGCCCTTAAGACACTGATATCTTCCCTCACTCAGGCCCTGCTACCAGCCTGCTTATTTGTCCTCTTCAACTGAGTATTGAGAGCCACTATAGCTGGCACAGAACAGCAATCATGAGTGAAAAAAGAAAACGCCCCTCTGGGGCAGCATTCAGAAAAAAAGCAAGCAAAAGAAGCTTTTCCATCTAAGCAGGAAGGAGCTCTCCTGAGATACGTAGACACAAATGTTCACGGTGAGCCTTCTGGTCCCAGTGAGGATGTGAGTGGTGAGGAGATGCCTGATCTTCCAGTTAGACAGAGTGCAGGTCACCTGACAGCTACTGTAGCATCCATATCTCCATCTCAAATGGATTTAACCATGCACATTCCTGAAGAAAAAAGTGTAGACCAGAGAAGAGTGTGGTGGAGGCACAAGAAACAGCTGCTGCTGAGTTTAGTTCCTCAAGTCTAGATGATCCAGGACTGTGGACCCACCTGAGCAGTAGCCTGAAGGACTTCCTTATACTGCATGGGACATAGCAAGTGAAAAACTTCATGTTCCACAAAGATAACGAAAATAGAAGTTTCCATCCAACACATTACTGGCGTGAAATCCCCAATGGTGACGAAGTGAAGAAGCCATGGCTTATGTACTCAAAAACCCAGAATGCTGCATACTGTTTTTGTTGCAAACTCTTCCAGTCTAATGTTCCAGACACATTGGGTTCCACAGGAACAAAAGACTGGAAAAATCTGGCTAGAAGTCTGGCATGCCATGAGAAGGCAGCAAAGCACCAGACAGCATTCCATAGGCGGAAAAAGGTTGAGATGAGACTAAGGTTACAGGCCACTATAGATGATCAGCATCAAGAGAAGACTGCATCAGAGTCTCTTTACTGGCAAAATGTTCTGAAAAGGCTCATTGCCATTGTGAGAATGCTTGCTATCCAAAACCTAGCACAGTGTGGCACTTTAAATCAGCTGTATGTGGAGCTGATGGCTGAATTTGATGCTGTACTCCAGGAGCATCTAAGAAGAGTCTCCACCCAAGAAATGTACACACACCACTACTTTGGAAAAACACTTCAAAATGAGATCATACAGTTACTGGCAACAAAAGTGAAACAGAAGATTGTGGTAGATCTGAAGTCAGCAAGATATTACTCTGTTATTCTGGACTACACACCTGACATCAGCCATATGGAACAAATGACTTTAATGGCGCGTTTTGTAACAACAACAGAACCGAATGAAAATGCCCCTGCAATGGAGACTGCCAGAGAGAATTTTTTAGACTTTACTGACATTGATGATATTACAGGAGCTGGTCTGACAAAAGTACTTCTTTTAAAGCTGGAAGATACGGGAATTGCAATAGCTGACATGAGAGGTCAGGGCTACGATAATGGTGCCAATATGAGAGGAAAGAACAGAGGAGTACAGACATGAATTTGAGTTAAACCTTTGAGCTTTTTTTGTCCCATTCAGTTCTCATTCATTGAATTTGGTGGTCAGTGATGCAGCATCAGCTTCTAGTGAGGCTGCTGAATTTTTTAATATAATTCAAAGCATCTATGTATTCTTCTCTGCATCAACTCATCAATGGCAAATTTTGAAGCAATATCTGGAAACATCCTCTCTGACACTGAAACCACTGAGTAACACACGATGGGAAAAGTTGAGTGGAGATGATAAAGCCTATCACACACCAAATTGGGAAGATAGATGATGCTATAGTTGCCATTATAGAGGATAATGCTATGACAGGAACTGTCTGTGGGAGAACAGTGGCAGAGGGAAATAGAATCACCAGAAACATATAACTTCAAATTTATGTGTGGCTTAGTGTTGTGGCATGACATACTGTTTGAAATAAATATTGTAAGCAAGAGACTCCAAGGTGTTGACCTTGATATATCTGGAGCAGTGGAACAACTGGACAAAGTAAAGTCATAGCTACAGTCTTACTACTCAAATGAGGGATTTCAAAACATTCTGAAGAGTGCATAGAAGTTGGCAGAGGAACTTCACACTGAAGCTTTTTTCCCACCCATTCAAAAATACGAGAGTCACAGAAGATGATGACATTTTGATTACAAGGCACGGGATAATCCCATAAGAGACCCCAAACAATTCAAAGTTGAATTCTTTAACCGGGTGCTAGAATGTGCGATACAGTCAGTTGAAGAATGTTTTATGCAGCTCAAGGAACACAGCAGTATATTTGGGATGTTGTATGATATTCCAAAACTCCTCACTATACCCGAAGACCTACACTAGCAATGCCGGGCACTAGAGACAGTGTTGCCACATGATGATATTGATGCGAGTGATTTAGGTGATGAACTGAAAGCCCCTTCAAGATACATTTCAGCAGGATCAACTTCAAAGGCTGTTCTGGAATATATGTGCACAAATAAGATGACCACCCTCTTTCCAAATGCTTTTGTTGCTCTGCACATAATTCTAACACTTCCTGTAACAGTTGCCAATGGAGAATGCAGCTTCTCCAAGCCAAAGTTAATAAAAACACATCTACGTTCCACAATGACACAGGAGAGGCTGGTTATTCTAGTGAGATGGTTGCAAGGCCATGAGTTGGCCCTGACTGTGGACCTTCAGGAAGCAGTTCAAATCTTTGCAACCAAGGCACAGAAAGCACCACTTTGATTATTCAAACAGATAAAAATGCCAGTGTTTACTATTCAGACAAGAAAAGTTACATTTTCTATTCAGGCGTTTGAATGTTAAGGGTTATTTAACATTTTTGAACAAGGCATTTTAAGTTGTTAGTTCTCCTTTATTGGGGTAGGTAACAGAGCAGTACCATGGGAGGAGTAGAACAAGAAGAAGGCAGAATTGAGTCTTTTCAAAGTTTTTGCCCAAGTGAGGGGGCATGGGGCTGTCATTTGAGCTCCTTGCCTCAGGTGCCCAAAGGTTGAGTGCCAGCCCTGCTAATATCACTACAAGCACTGGCAACTCCTCTCCAGAGCATCCACATCCAGCTTTGAAGGGCCAGCCATGACATGGTCACCAAAGGCAGAACTGCTCCTAAGTGAGTCTTTCTGCTGGGAAGGAAGGGAACTCAAAGCTTAAAACACAGAGGGGAAAGCGCATCCCTGGGACATCCATTTAACTGCAGAAGTAAGTGCTGATTTCACCACAGATCCTTTGGATCCACAGGATTTGTAGATGGACTCCTGCATGCACTGAAAGCCCCTCACCTTTGAAGGGATCATCAGGCAATCAGACAACAAGGGTTCACTTTGTGGAAACAATGAATTAATTTTTCCCCTCCAGCTGTGTTTTCCATGGGATCATCAAGACCTTGAAACCAGCTATTCAGTGGAAGCATAGAACTGCAAAATAAATTCTAATATAAAATAGGGTCCTTTAGGGACTCCTAGAGTCATTGGTTCCTAGAGCTACAAAGTACATTGTTAATTATTGTTATTAACATAGGAATTGTCATACTATATTAGGCTCATGGTCCATCTAGTCCATAGTCCTCCTGTCTGTGTACACTGGCCAGCACCAGATGCTTCAGAGGCAGATATAACAAACACCACTATAGGCAGATGTGGGATACCCTCTCCCACCCTGCCTGTCCATGGAGACCTCCTCCAAATCCTGACTAGTAAGAGATTGATTTGACCCCTGAAGCATGAGGTTTTTATCCCTTCCAAATCACTTTTTTTTGTATTAACTGTAATAACTCTGGCTATTTTTGTTATCCATACAAACAATTTCAGTTTATATTGGGTAGCACCCAACATATGCAACTATAGGCAGATGGACTCTCTCCAAAGAGCTCATGTTCTAATGCTAGTCATGGCACAACACGAGGCAGTTAAAATAGGAAGGGAAAGCAGGAGTAGAGGCAGATGAAGGTTACAAAAGTAAGGCCACATGATTTCTTAGTTATTATGCACATTTATTCTGACAAAATGTATGTTCCCTAATGTGTACAAGACTTCCCCCAGCCGTCTAAAAGTCCCTTCAAGAGCACAGTACTCCTTTACACCTGCTGATCCCAGGATATTAGATACACGGTGGGTGAGGTAATATCTTTTATTGGGCCAATGTCTGTTGGTGAGAGAGACAAGCTTTCAAGCTAGACAGCACTGAAGAAGAGCTCTGTGTAAGCTCGAAAGCTTGTCTCTCTCACAACAGAAGTTGGGCCAATAAAAGAGATTTCCTCACCCACCTTCGCTCTCTAACCTGCTGTTCTAATCCACTGTCTAGCCATCCTTCAATGTTGTCCAACCTTCCTTCCCACTCCCATCCTGCCAATCTTTTGCCTCTCTTCACTTGGCAACTACAAACAAGTCATCCTATGAACCCTCCTCATGCTGCTTTGACTATCAATCTCCTCCCTCAGCACAAGTTCCTTTCCCTTCCTTCCCCCACCTCCATTGCTCTCATGTCACAGGCTCCCAGTGGGGCAGAGGCTGTCACCATTCCTATCCCCTGCATGCCTCTACAGTGAAAAGACAGTTGGCAATGTCTCTCAGGCAGAGCTCACCCTCACGAGGTGCAAGGAGAGGCATTCCTGATTCATGTGGTGCCAAGGGGATCCACTTGGTCTTTCTCCTGTCTGATCCCTCTCCTCCTGAAGAGGTTATCACAGAAAAAAACTGCAAAATCTCAGGTTCTAGTTCAGCTATAAAGCAGCAGGAGAGGAACTTGTTCCTTGGGCAAGGTTTCTGCCACCTGCTACCCTACCATGCAGCCTGGATCCTGGCTGGGGGACAGGGGATCACCCCAGCAGAGCCCCTCTGTCTCATGCCCCACTGATGCATCTGTGTTTGCTGCTACTGAAATTTCAGGCTTCTAACAGACTGTCCCTCACTTTTGTGATACTATGATCCTAAACTATTCTGACATATTACCAGAAAAACAGACTAGGAAAAGAAATAGCAAATGGTCATAGCCAACAAACATTGAAGAGCATCATTCCATCAGTATGCCATTGGCTATGGCACCTGTAAGAAATTTGTTAAAGTGGCACATGCAAAAAGAAAAATCCACTGCACACTAATTTTCTTCCCCCACCCCCATCTTAAATCTGTCATAGTTAAAAAGGGAATGTAAGCCTGAACAGTTAGCAACGGAATGGTTTGGTTGTTTTCATTTTATAAATTTCACTTGATACAGAATTTGTATGAGTGATCTGCTTCTTTATTTAGGATAATATTCTAGAAGCAATGATGCAGATCAGTTTGTTTTGGCTTTGGCTTGCAGTTCAAATATGACTCAGTTTTGCAGTTTAAATAGGACCCACAGAATTGTTTATATTAGTGATTCCAAGCAATACCTCTGATGCATCCTAGGAATTATATTTAAAGCACAATTTAAATGGTAAAATGATATTACTGAGAAAAAAGACTTAAGAAAAAGCATAATAATTATATTTGGCTGTTTTATGGATGGAATACAATATGATCAGTAAACTATTATGGTTTGCAGTAATTAATGTTTTATGTTATTTAAATGATTCACTAAAGTTGGTAGAACATAGAGTGCACATTTTTTATTTATATTAGACAATTTTTTCTTAGTTAACATTTTACAGAAGGTGTAAATGCTGGGAATAAGAAAATACTAATAAACACTGATCTGTAGAGTTTTAGTATGTTGGCATTTATATTTAAAAAAGTGAAGGAGTATCTATATCTGGGATTTTCAAAAGCACCAAAGTGAGTTAGGTGCCCAGATTCTACAGATGCAATGGAAATTGTGCATCTAATTTCCTTGGGCTGTGTAAAAAAAATCCTAATCTATAAAGTACAATTTTCTTGGCAACTTTTTTCCAGGTTACTGTGCATTGAATGGATCATATTCCAATCATATATTTAGATTTTTAGAGTGGTTATTCTAGATTTACACTGGTTAACTGAGATCAGAATCTAACCCACTACAAGTCTGATGCAAAGCCCATTGAAATTAATGGAAAGACTCCCACTAACTTCCGTGAGCATTGTGCATCACCTCTGGTCGTAAATTCATTGTGCACCCCACATAAGAGTGATTAGGAGCAATGGGAAGCTGACCACTCAGGCTTGCGAGACAAGTAATTCTATGACACATTTCTATTATAAACTAATATTTATCCCTATTACTGTCAGAGTTTCTTCCTGTAAATATTGAGTTCAATCTTAGTTCAAAGGCTCTACTTCTGAGACAAGACTTAAAGTCTATGAGTGTATGAGATGGAGATTTTTGGAGAAAACAGGAACATTTACTGCACCATAAAATATGCACTATTCTCTGTCCAGTGTTATACTAGGCTACTTTTCCTAATAACACAGAGAACCTCTTTCTATCCTTTAGGCAGTTTCAACTCTTTCCATTAAGTTGAAATTTGTGAACTGAGTATGAAAACTTCTCTCTCACCAACAGAAGTTGGTCCAATAGAAGATATTACCTCACCCACTTTATCACACACACACTCACTGTGACAAAGTTCCTCCTCTACCTTGGTGGGTCCTGCACTTATTAGCAGATTTGCTTGCCCCATAGATTCCCCATGTGAGTCGGGAAACATCCAGAGACCTTCCCCTCTGGTAGAAACCACAGTCCAGGTCAATTCTTTCTGTGTCTGATCAGGAGTTGGAAGGTTTGGGGGGGGGACCTGGGCCCATCCTCTACTCTGCGTTCCAACCCAGGGCCCTGTGGACTACAGCTGTCTAGAGAGCTGCCTGGTACAGCTGCACGACAACTACAACTCCCTGGGCTACTTCCCAATGGCATCCTCCCAACACCTTCTTTAGCCTTACCACAAGGACCTTTCTCCTGGTGCCTGATAATGCTTGCACCTCAGTCTTCCAGGAATATGTCTTCTCACTTTCAGCTCCTCTTGCTCCCAACTCCTCACATGCACACCATAAACTGAAGTGAGGTCCTTTTTAAACTCAGGTGCCCTGATTAGCTAGCCTGTCCTAATTGATTCTAGCAGTTTCTTAATTGGCTCCAGGTGTCTTAATTATTCTGCCTGTCTTAATTGGTTTTAGCAGGCTCCTGATTATTCTAGTGCAGCCCCTGCTGTGGTCACTCAGGGAACAGAAAACCACTCATCCAGTGACCAGTATATTTGCCCTCTACCAGATTCCTGTACCCCACTGGTCTGGGTCCGTCACAACACACATACACACACCAAAGCTATACACATAGATACCATGTTGCTTTAGAGCTTTGATACTATACATATATTTGGGATGCACAGTTCAACTTCTATGAATCTAACCTCTGGAATGAAGATAAACATTTCACTTTGAAGCTCAGTTTGTCTCACATAGAAGTGTTTAACACCGGCACTGAGTGAAGAGAAATCTTTCTTTCTCCCTGTTATTGCCAGAGTGAATTTATAGATACCAGAAATTTCCAGTTAAAGAGTTTAGTTTTCAACAGTTTACAATGCAGCTATTCGTTGCCAATTTGTTTCACCACAGAATTGAATCCAGTGTAACTGAAGACTTTTCTGCCTTTGTATCTGCAGGTCTATTAACTTTGGGCAATTACTTTGCAAACAGGTGACAATTCTTTTATGGGAGTTATTGGATTCTAATGCTGAAAAGGTGCACCAATAATGAAAGGTCAGTAGAAGAACACAACAGATCAGCTTCACTCTGACTGTTCCTGTGAGATGGCTAAGAAGTACTTCAAATGAATTATTTGTTAAGGAAAATAAATGTTTGATATTACCTGACATTCTTTAGGTCTGGAATTCTTGGAGACAATTTTCAGTGGTATTTAAATTTTCTGTTTGGGGGAAAATTAGAAACATGAACTACTAATTGATGGGTCAATTTAGCTGGGGTATTATTGAGATGTCTTTGTGGAATTTAATGACCTTTACAAGAACTCTCAGCTAATTAACAACCTGGAACATTGATAGATTAGAAAATGCTCACTCAACTCATTCTCATTTTTTTCATTCAGTTTTGTTCGACTGAATAACTTCTGCTCCTCAAATACATATAGTATTGACTGGCTGTCTAAGGATTTGATAACATGGTTAATTTTGACAAAAAACTATTATGGTATGTCTTGGCTATATTTGACCTAGATGTTGGCGAAGTGCAGGTTGTTCAATGAGATGGTTTAAAAAAAACAACAACCACCCAAGACAAAACATAAGACACACCATTCCAGGGGCGGGTTTGCAATGAATGGAGAGACTTGTTTTCCATCATTCACATTCTTAGTTCTGAAGTACAAGTTGGGATGAAGTGTAAATGTTACTGTGCCTCGAAGAAGTGGAAAAAAAAAGTGAAGAGAATTTTTCCTTATGATCTTACCTTTGTCTTAGGGCCAAACCTGATCTCTGTGCATAACCCAAGCCAGACTATGTGCAGAGAAAGTACATTGGAGGTTAGGGGGAACAGAATCCCAGCCCACAGAGAAGGCATAGAAAACCCATCTAGCCTCTTTGGTGGCTGCTATTACAGCTCCAGGGAGGAAGTAATGCTCCAAGCCTGATACTTAAGCCTCACAAAGGGTGTTAAGCTAATGGATTCATGTAGTTGTGAACCAACTGGACAGACTCCCCCCACCCACCCACTTCCCCTGCATGATTCTTAAATCTCCTATCTCTGAGTCCAACATAAAGTGTGCATGAAGCTGGGCTATGCATCTCCTGCCCCTTCTATGTGCTAGTGTCACAGTGTTCATTCAGGGCTTTTTGCAATCTTTACTTGAGCTAGAGGATTTTGCCCTCAAGCAATATGTTAACTCTTTTTTTACCCTGCACAACAAAAAAACAAATGGTCAGAGCATTGTGTATTTCTAACACACACTTT
This sequence comes from Gopherus evgoodei, assembly GCF_007399415.2. Lineage (NCBI taxonomy): Eukaryota > Metazoa > Chordata > Testudines > Testudinidae > Gopherus > Gopherus evgoodei. The sequence continues at coordinate 309,722,828 of NC_044322.1, read as the reverse complement.
CTAATGAACTCACAGCATAATCCCCAAACAGTAACACCGTCTGTCAAATCTGCCCTCGGATACAGGCACACAACTGCCATTGAAATCAGCAGGAGATGTGCCTGTGTATCTGAGAGCAAAACATGACCCCTTGACAATTATTACAGACAGGAAAACAGTGCATAAAACAGTCTCTTTTTAAGAAGCTAACATACTTCTTCAAGAACATTGATTGTAGCTTGTCAGAAACTGTGGATAAAACAGAAAATCCCTTGAGTAGCTATTATTTATGGACAAGGTCTTGAAGAGGAAAAAGATTTACTCAGTTTGAAAACCTTCATAGCTTTAATGGTCCACTGTAGCATGTTGCACTGGTCCTTTTTTTCCTGAATATTTTTTAGATCTTTATTTTATTTGTATTATTTGTATTCTTCCCTCCCCCTCCCCGCCCACTTATGTAGCACAACATAGCTTTGGTCATGTTCCCTCTTTTGTTTATTCACACATTAGTAGCGAAAATAGGGTTTATTAAAGAAAGTTTCCTCTGATGGCTAGATGACTGCCCTTGCATCAACAAAGATACATTTATTGGGAGAAAGCAGCAAAGAGTCCCGTGGCACCTTATAGACTAACAGACGTATTGGAGCTTGAGCTTTCGTGGGTGAATACCCACTTCATCAGATGCATGCATCTGACAAAGTGAGTATTCACCCACGAAAGTTCATGCTCCAATACATCTGTTAGTCTATAAGGTGTCACGGGACTCTTTGCTGCTTTTACTGATCGAGACTAACACGGCTACCCCTCTGATTCTTGATTTATGGGGAGAATCATCACACATTTTTTATTACAAAAATATCAAAATCATCCAAGGTTACTGGAACAATTTGTATAGTGGGGATGCTGAGACCCACTGAACCAAACTGTAAACCCTGTATATAATAGAAACCACTTCAAGCCAGGGGTGTGGCAGCAATGCCAGCACTTCTAGTTCCAGCACCTATGAAATCACCAAAGTTGTGGTGTTTAACAGCAACAAAAATAGGGCTTCGAATCTGAAGAGAATTTCCCACAAGTTAGAACAGTGTTAAAGGTAGACAAATGTTGCATCGAACCTGCTTGGCAGTATCCTATCAACATTTAGAATTTGATCCTTCAAACCTATATGCACATGAATAGTCCTATCAAACTCAATGGGACTAGTGACAGGAGTCAACTCACTCACATGCAGAAGCATTTGCAAGATCAATCCCTTAAAGACTAGCACAAATATGAAATAATGTCACAACTTTGTGCCAGATAGAAACATCTATATACAACCCTACGCACAAAGGAGAAACAGTCACCTATAATATATAAAAATATCAACTGTATCAGTGAAGGAGACTCAAAGCCAGAAATATTATAAGGTCAGAGAAATATTTATTTTAATTTTGCACAAGAACGAGCTTATACGGAACAAATTCAATCAAGAAATAATAAGTGCAGTAAAACAAGGAAATATAGATGACTTTCCCCATCAGAAAACGTTAAGTAGCCATGCCGGTGCTTCACTTTTTTTTACAATAACTTATATCTTTTTTCAGAGCATGTACTGTACATAACACATCTTAGTTGCTATATTCTTTGTTCCTGAAGACATCCTCCCTTTATTCAAATTTCTGCTAGAGTCTGCAGTGAGCAATCAAACAAAATTTGTGCAGATTCAAATATTATTAGATAAAAATCTCTGTGCCTATTGAAGTGTTGGACTTTCAAAGCTTCAGTAGGCTCAATGATCCCTTCTATTTGTCTCTCGATCTTGACATCGTTAGGCACAATGTTACAAGGTGTCACTTTACCACTAACCTAATATTCTGCATAATGATGCCAGACACATAAATAGCCAGAAGTTAAGCCTGACCTCAAAGAAAGGTTTACACATCAGAGCTTTTCTTCAGTTCCATAGATTTCATTCTGACTCAGGTAATTGAAAGCACACTCAATTCAGAACATTTCTGCACTTTAGATGGACAAAACTGATGTGATTTCAGTTTTGGCTTTATACAATTTTTGGTCTAAAGGTCTTTTTGTGAAGGAAAATTCTGTAACCAGAAACTGCTTGTGAGACATGGTTGTTAGCTTCACAGTTCCTGAAGGCACTGTGGATCCACTGAGCAACAAACATGACCATTCTGTGAAGGAGGGAGGAAGGGGAAAAGAAGAGAGATTTAAATAGTTAGTATTTTGTAAAGTCAAATTAACAATCAGAATGACCACCTGCAAATACTTGCCCAGTAGAAGAACATTTCTAAATAAATGTGTAAACTGTTTATTTTTTTCTCTATCTTCACTTCAGTTCCATACTCTATGTAAAAGGAATCTAATGATTTCATTCACTAATCAGTGTGTGATCCATATCGTAAAACTAAGACATAGAATTGAAGTCATTTGGCAATATGCTACTTATTTCACATGGATCAAGATTTGGCCCAGTGTGCGCAATAAAGATGGCAAAGATGACAGGGCATTAGAATTTTTATTTAGATTTGACACAGGGGACCATGAGTTTTATTTAGCATTGAATATCTCAAGTTAATACTTTCAGGCTGTAACACTGTCAAAGGTTAATCTTTGAAGTTTCCCCTCCAGATCTTAGTATAGACATATTTCTACGAACATTAGGAATGAATGGAACAGGTTGCCTAGAAAAGTGATTAAAGTATTGAAGAAAAGATATATGTTGCATTTCCACCTCTTCTCCTCAGTATGACTCTTAATGCAGATAGTGCATATAATTTTTAAAATACTGTAAATACAGTTAGTCAATTGAAATGTAGGGCTGATTAAAGATCAGGGATGTAAGAATCATTAATTCTTTTTCTTGACTGTATGTGGCAGGAGACTAGACAACCATGCCAGCAATCCTAGAGTTCACCTTCTTTACTTGTGATTTGAAATGGTTTTGTGGCTAAGTCAGCTTTAGCTTTCTGAATTCTTAAAGGATTTTGTGTAAACCTATTTTGAAGTAGCTTGGTTAGAGAAGCTTATCCTAAAGCTTTGACCTGGCATGTGATGTACTGCTAGAAAACAGTGAAACGAAGCAGTACAAATGAGACACACAGTAATATGGTATTTATATTTTTTGCTACAGAATCAAAACTATACAAGCTGTGCTATGGTACTTGCCTTGCTTGCTTGGATTAGACTGCTTGGATGGAAAACAAAGCTAAAATACTTACAGTACATGTCAAAAAAGAACATAATGTTGGAAAGAAACAAAACAGGTTTTGTTCTTTGAGGAACAAATGGTACATGTTAATTATTAAGAGTCTGTGGCTCTAATTATACTGTTATGCCTTGTGATATTTGAAAATTCATAACATAGAATTATAGAATCATAAAAGCTTATGATTGGAGGGAACGTCAGGAGGTCATCTAGTCCAACCCCTGCTCAAAGCAGGACCAACATCAACTAAATCATCCCAGACAGGGCTTTGTCAAGCCAGGCCTTAAAAACTGCTAAGGATGGAGATTTCACCACCTCCCTAGGTAACCCATTCCAGTGCGTCACCACCCTCCTAGTGAAACAGTGTTTCCTAATATCCAACCTAGACCTCCCCCACTGCAATTTGAGACCACTGGTCCATGTTCTGTCATGGAAATGTAAGGATAAATGGTGAATCTAGTTTAAACAGGCACAATGACTATTTGGCATTTCTATTTCTGACTATCCTAAAAGGAAAGGATTACACCAATGTCCATCTGGTAGTTGGAATAATGTGGCGTATACTAGCTGAACTGGTTTCCTCTGTAGATCTTAGAATGGATTCTGACACGAGGCATTGTGGGTCCATGGAGCTTGGCATAGTATCTATATTACTCAAATAGGGTCAAATCATGATCCAAGTTTACAAGGCAACAATTGGTACCAGTAGCCCATAGCTCTGTATAAACTGGTTGTAAAATAGAGAGACCAGTCTTGGACCACAAGAGGGTAGAATAGATGGGACATGTTCCACAACTGACAACCAATGGAATTTATACATATAAGCTCCTTCTACACTCCCAGGCATCTCAACAATATGGGATTCTGATCCTGTTTCTTATTCCAAGTGGAGCCTTAGGTGGTACTCTGGCCTTATGGGATGGACATGGGATGAGATCTGAAATTATTTGGGAGGGTTACAGGTCTCTATCCCAATGGGTCCTGCTCTCTCTCTCTCTCTCCTCCTCCTCCTCCTGTCTGGTCACCTCTGTTGTGGAACTGCTACTGGTCAGTCTTCAGTTATACACAACAGAAAATACAGTTTATCTCACACGTGTGTGTGTGTGTATAAAATTGAAACACTTTATTCTAACATCCATTTTTTAATTTCTTTTAGAAGAGGCAGCAGAATTCACAGAAGCTTTTCACCATTAACTTTTCTTCTTAAGATAATGTGTGCCTTACCCCTGAGGAATATTAAAGGCCCAAATAATGTGGATTCTGCTGTCATTTTTAAACCAAGGAAGAGCAGAATTCCATTTTTGCCATTAGAAAACTTAAAATATTTGATCATCACAATCCTAAAGGAGCATTTCTGGTAATTTGATGTTCACTCTACAAACTATATTTCCTGTAGATCTTACAGACCTTTGGAAATTATTTGACACTATAAGCATCTGCAAAATAGCAACGGGCTGGCAGGAGTAAGATCTGCCATCACAGTCAAAGCAAGATGTTTCTGTGGAAAGGATACGTTGGTTCACTTGCTCAAGGTGAGATACAATATGGGCTATGATGCTGTGGGATTTCTGTCTTGCTGGCACATTTAAACCATCATCTGGTTCTTGAAAGCTCTGCACCACTGATAGGAGAGTCTGCAGCTAAAGCTGAACATTTCATATTGCGACCTTTGAACAGCAAATGTAGAAACTGACTTCCCACTGACCAGACTACATGTATTAATTTTTATAAGCTATAGAACCACCTGGTAAGGAGGCCTCTTGGCTTGATTTTTATGCTCTTTACCTTGCATTGGCAGAGGGTGCACTCTGTGCCGTGTTTAATCCATGAAGATCCAGTGAAGCGAATTACATTAGTTTCATCCAGACACGTCTTAGTAATGTCATTACGAATGGTGTCTGCCTGGCAGGGATCAGTGACGCAGCGTGGACAGCACTCACTCTTGGGGAGTACACTGAATTCACATTCCACCTCTGGACAAGGCAAAGGCCAACAGTCAACTTCACCTTGCTATTTAAAAGAAAAAGAACAAAGAGAGATCATGTTAGGTATTCTGTGTTGTTTCTGATGTATTACATGTTTCTATGACTCAATGTGTTGTTTCTTTCTTCTGGCTGATTCTCCCATGTGGCTGTATTTAAAAGACAGTGAAAAGAATTCTGATGCTCATTTCCTGTTGATAATACCAGAAATTACATAGAAAGTGTATGTGCTTTAAAAATCAATGTGTCATTTTGGAGGGGTAGCGTTGGTGGTAAATGGAAGGGTGGACTGATTTAAATCAAAGCAACTTAAATCACTGAATGTAATCAATTGAAATCAGCAACCAGGAAACTTGATTTAAATAAGGATGCATTCCTTATTAACTAGTTGATTAATTTTTTACTTGTGATTTCTGTCTAGCTCTAGTTGGATGGCAATTCAAATTCAATTATAAATGAACCAAAACAGAATTTTTTTAATTTATGAAATAAAACTACCTTAAATGCGCTGGATACATAAGAAAAAAAAAAGTTTATCAAAAAGTTCATTAAAATATGTATTGTGTTTAAAACTAACTGATTTATTTAAAAAAGTATTATCTGTAGTTAGTGAATTGAAATACTTGTTTCTGGTCACCACGTCCTTCAAGATTTCAGAATTACTAGATCTCATCCTCTCACACCAACTTTTTATTCATAGATTGGAAGAGGAAAATGAGTTTTCCTGCTTTTTCAACTCCCAATTGGTTTCTTAACTTTGAATTAACTGGTCATTAAACTGCACTAGTTGAATAAACTGGAATGAAGAAAATATTCTCTGTGCACCTGTAGAAGAGGCTATAGCTGTCAAAAGCTGGTTTACTTCAACAATCTCTAGTTCCAAATGGTTAGCCAGGGACTTTCACCAGTTCAGCAGTTTGACTTTCTTTAAAACTTGGCTGCAAACAAGTACTACTTAATATTATTTCTTGAATTTAATTTAAATGATTTTAATAGGTTATAATAGGTCTGAGCCTTAACATAGGTTGTCATTATTTCAAAAGTAACTTTAAATAGGTTTATTTTTTAATAAACTTGTATTTAATTTAAATTTAAACAATGATTTAAGCTAAAAAAATCATTTTTTTAAATGATCAGTTTTTAATCCACCCTAGTAAATGGACATCTTTCTGGCTCCCGCTTCCCTTTTCATTCAAACATCTTATTTTATTCCTGCTGTATTAGGGAGAAAATGCTACTCAGACATGCTGTGGATGTACAAGCTCAATGTGCAGCCAAATGAATGCATCTTGGCTGCACAGGAGATCTGGAATGCCAAGAAGCCATGAAAGGGGGTGGAGTATTGAAATATGGACAGAGATGTCTGCTTCCTTAGTAGCAGGACCATATCTGGGAGCACAATGCAGAGTCTCCTGTGCAAGAGATGCAACCAATGTCATGCCACTGATCTCCACCAATGTAATCCACTAATTACACAGGAAATAGTCCTGATTTATGGTAGGGTAAGTACAAGGATAATCAGGTCACAAATATGCAAAGCTGTCCTTGATATCATTGACCATGAGGTACTGTTCATCCACACTGGATCCTAACAGCATATTGAGGCTTGATCTAGAGTCACCCCCTTCTTTTCTTTTGAGGGACCTCACAGGGTAGTGCCAGGTGATTGTTCATTTGCCTTCAGGGTCTTCTCATACAAGGCTTCACAGGGTTCTGTTCTATCACCTATTCCATTCAGTGTGACTAAGCAAGAAAATGGCAGATGAAATTCAGTGCTGGTAAATATAAAGGAATGCACATTGGAAAACAATCTCAGCTGTACATATCAAATCATGGTGTCTACATTAGCTGTTACAACTCAAGAAAGAGATCTTGGTCTTATCATAGATAGTTCTCTGAAAACATGCACTCAGTGGGCAGCAGCTGTCAAAAAAGCTAACAGAATGTTAGGAACCATTACGAAAGAGACAGATAATAAGACAGAAAATATAATGCCACCATATAAATTCATGGTACACCCACCCCTTGAACACTGGCTGGCAGCCCCATCTCAAAGAAGATACAGTCAAATTCACAAAAGTACAGAGGAGGACAACAACAATGATTAGGATTAGGGGTAAACAGCTACTATTTGAAGAGATATACAAAAATATACAAAAACCTGTAGGAAAACACTTCAATCTCCCTGGACACACAATAGCAGATTTAAAGGCAGCCATCCTTCAGCAAAAAAACTTCAGGACCAGACTTCAAAGAGAAACTGCTGAGCTTCAGTTCATCTGCAAATTTGACACCATCAGCTCAGGATTAAACAAAGACTGTGAATGGCTAGCCAACTACAAAAGCAGTTTCTCCTCCCTTGGTGTTCACATCTCAGCTGCTAGAAGAGGGCCTCAGCCTCCCTTTGATTGAACTAACCTCATTATCTCCAGCCTGATTCTTGCTTGCATATATATACCTGCCTCTGGAAATTTCCACTAAGTGCATCTGACGAAGTGGATATTCACCCACGAAAGCTCATGCTCCAATACGTCTGTTAGTCTATACGGTGCCACAGGACTCTTTGCTGCTTTTTATTTGAAGAGAGACTAAAAAAACTGGGAACGTTCATCTTGGAATAGAGATAACTGAGGGGGGGTATGATATAAGTTTATAAAATCATGGATGGTGTGGAGAAAGTGATGGGAAATTTTATTTCCCCTTCACATACCACAGGAACCAGGGGTCACCCAATGAAATTTATTGTCAGCAAGTTTAAAACAAACATAAGGAAATACTTCTTCATACAACACACAGTCAAGCTGTGGAACTCATTGTCAGAGGATGTTCTGAAGGCCAAAAGCATAACTGGATTAAACAAAAAGAATTAAATAAATTCGTGGAGGATAGGTCCACAAATGGCTATTAGCCAAGATGCTGAGGGACACAACCCGAAACTTAGGGTGTCCCTAAACCTCTGACTACTAGCAATTGGGACTGGACAACAGGGAATGGATCACTTGATAAATTGCCCTGTTCTGTTCACTCCGTCTGAAGCATCTGGCACCAGCCACTGTCAGAAGAGAGGATATTGGGTTACGTGGACCTTTGGTGTGACCCAGTATGGCTATTCTTATGTTCTTACATGTTAGAGAACTGCTCATTTGGGGAGTCAGCAAAGTGCTACAGGCCTTGATGCCTCCATCGTGTAGATGACAGCTTATATATCAATTTTACTGGACCATAGTACAGTTGAGCTTCTTATCCAGTGTCTATCCAACAATGGGGCTTGGATGAGCATTAGCTGAATGAGGCATGGCTAAAACGAAGATGATGCTGCATGTTTGGGGAAAGAACTAAAGATATGGCAGAGATTTTATCATTTCTATTAATTAAGTTTGCTAGCCAAAGTGTGCTAGCCATTTGTTAATTATATTTTATACTCATTATATATTACATTTTATGCTTATATATTTACAACTGTGTGTTATCTTCAGCTGTTTATGATCCTTTTTCATCTGTGCTTGCATGTGGACCTCATCACAATGAGGTGTCCCTTGCCATCTCAAGACTAGATCACTCCAAAGCACTCTACATTGAGTTTCAACCAACGATCACTTGGAAACTTCATCAGGTCCAGAATGTGGCTACTTGCTTAGTAAATCACACTTCTGACAGTGACATAAGCCACAACAGACTACATTATACAAGTGCTTGATAGTCTACTGGGGTTTCAATTTGTTTCTAATTACAGTGCAAACTGATAGTTTTGCCCTATAAAGCCCTAAACTGCTTAGCAACTGGCTACACTAGAAATCTGCTTTTGATATGATACTGAGCAGATACAATCAGCTCAGGCAGTAAAGCTAACTCTTCCAAGTATAAAATGGAAGAGGCTGACATCACAGAATTTTCAGTGAAAGATCCTCAACTCTGGAGTTTATTGTCCCTTTGGTCTGACCCAAGGACCAGATTAGTTGACTTCCCAAGACTATTTTCCTAAGCTTCCCCTCAGGGGTTGGGTTGAAACAGGGCAGGAGTAACCCAAAGAAGGGACTTTTATTTGTTCGGGGTCTGAAGATTCTTCTGGGGATATTTTTCTATTTGTAATTTTGCACAGAAGTCATAAGATGCCTAGAGTACTAGCACTCAATGGCATGCCATTCAATGGGGCCACAGGTGTTTCAGGCTGGACTGTCGCCAAGGGATCAGTATGCGATCCAACACCGCCAATCAAAGTATGGACTTCACAGAGGCCAGAGTTGCTTGGTTGTCCTACCTGTATCACTAAGTTTTGGTTTTGGAGCAGGATTCCATCCATGATCCAATACCTGTGCAGGTCCCTTGAGCTTGGCTGATCTATTTAGGACTTATGTGGAGAAACCAGCACTGGGCTCTAGGAAAGTAGTTTGTTTACAAAAATCACATATAATGCATTAAACGGTGGTGTTTTAAGTGTTCCCCAGAACATGGAGCTGAGAAAGATCATCTAGGAATTTGCTATAGCTTTCATTTTACTTTTCTCCTGGAGAAAATATTAGAAAGTTCCCTTGTTCTTCAGGATCACATGATGCTGGGAATCAGTGACTGAACTTGGCATTTCAATTGATTTTCTTGGATTGAATGAAAGTACAAAGAGTAAACAAAAGAGATATCACCTAAAACATTCATTTGGTAATTGTATGGAAGCTAAAAACTATAGGCTTTTATTTTTTAGGCATTTAATGAATCACACGGGGACCTATTTTATTGCATTTTAGCAAGAGTGGACTTGAAACCTACAAAAGTTTGTCCATTTGGAATTTGTTCCCTCCTATTATTATTCATGACTGACAGAGAAAGCCACTGGATGGACCAGGATTTACTTCTGTGGATGAAACCAAGGTAAAACACCATTCGTTTTCATCTGGGGATTGTTTGTGACAGCAAAGTTACTCCTATATTGAGACCAATGATTTCAGTTAGACTACATTTATGTCAGCCATCGGGAGACTAAACTTTGTGTGCCACAGACAGAGAACAAGACAGATCGAGATGGCATAAATGCCTGAAAACCCTGCAACAGCAGGGAATTGATTAGCTACAATATGCTCAGATGATCCTTGAAGATAAGCCATCTTCCATGCTGCAGAAGAAGGAGAAAAATCCACCAAATCCTTGCCAATCTGACCTGAGGAAAAACCCGTGCTGACCCCAAAAGTGGCACTCAGTTTCACCCTAAGCATGTGAACAAGACATATCAGCCAGGCACCTCTATACTACCTCAGAGCACAGGTCCACCCTATTAGATGACCCATCACCAGCTGTGGCCAACCCCTGATGTTTCAGAAGTAGCCAAAAAAAAATCCAGAATACATCTGGCCAACAGTTTATTGGGGAAAAATATTCTTCTCTGACCCTTAAAGGTGACTGCTTGAAGCCCTGAAGCATGAGATTTAATTACAATCTTTGTCTTAATGCAGAACTGAAAGTGTTATGAGCAAGTAGAGGGCAATGTACACCTTCTTGTTCTCTCTGTGCCCCATGAAGGAAGGGAATGAACAATGAGATTCATAGATTCACAGATTCTAAGATGAGAAGAGACCACTGTGACCGTTCAGCCTGATCTTCTGCACACAGAGGTTGTAGGATTTCTCCAAGAAGCTGGATTAAAGCTTTTTTAGAAAGATATTTAATCTTATTTTAAAGATTCCAAGTGATGGTGAGTTCTCCACCTCCCCTGGTGAGATGTTCCAATGTTTAATTACCCTCAATGCTAGGAAATTGAGTATTATTTTAAGATTGAATTTGTCTGGCTTCAACTTCCAGCAACTGAATCTTGTTATGTCTTTGTCAACAAAATTGAAAAGCACTCTGATACCTTTTCCCTATATAAGTATTGTACAGAGTGATCAAGCCACCTCTCAAAGCTCTCCTTGATAAGTTAAGTTGAGCTTCTCATTTGAACTCTCTCCAGTATTTCTACATCCTTCTTGAAGTGCGGACATCAAAAATGGAATAGTATTCTAGCATCTGTCTTAAAAATGCTATGTACAAAGGCAAGATCCCTTTCCTGATTCTATTTAATATTTCCCCTTTTATTCATCCAAAGATAAAATTAGCCCTTTTTGCCACCTCACTGCACTGAGGCCTCATGTTGGGGTGGTTATCTTTGATGACCCCTAAGTTCTTTTCTGAGTCACTGCTTTCTGAGACAGAATCTCCCATCCTGTAGCTATAGCCTGCATTTGTTGTGACCAGATGTATTACCCTGTATTAAAATACATTTTGTTGAATTGTGTCCATCTAACCCAGGGATTCAGACCTCTCCATAACAGATATATATCCTCCTCATTATTTACTACCCAATCAATCTTTGTGTCATCTGCCAATTTTATATAATCTTCTCAATCTCTGATAAAAATACTGAATAGCATTGGACCAAGAACAGACCCCTGGGCTATGCCATTAGAAACGGCCCTACCAATTGATGTCTCCCCATTAGCAACTACATTTTGAGATCTAATTGCACTGCACTATGTCTAAAAGACATAAGAAGTGTTACCTTTTAAAACTTGCATGGGACATTCTTTCAAATCAATGCAGTAAAGTGCAGCTTGATGAGCAATTCTCAAGAAATAATGTATTCAGGGAATGTAATCTTTTTTCATGTTTGTGAATTTGTCATGAACAGACTGAGTTTTTACCAACTTGTCTTCTATTTGAAATTGTTCCACAAATATTTTAACAAACAAATTGCAGGCTAAACAATGGCTTAAGTGACCAATCACATCCTGAAGAGCGAATTCTGAATATTGAATTTTTAAATGACTATCATGAGCAACTTCTGATCAGTTCATAGCCTGCAATTTGTTTGTTAAAATATTTGTGGAACAATTTCAAATAGAAGACAAGTTGGTAAAAACTCAGTCTGTTCATGACCAATTCACAAACGTGAAAAAAGATTAAATTCCCTGAATATATTATTTCTTGAGAATTGCTCACCAAGCTGCACTTTACTGCATTGGTTTGAAAGAATGCCCCATGCAAGTTCTAAGAGAAGACATTTTTTATGTCTAACTAGATGATGGCCACTCTCCACTCAAAAGAATTTATTTTCATACTTACACAAATTTCATTTTGCGATTATATGAATCTTGGCCATAGGCCTGAAATTTGCTGTTTGCAACATCTGTGCAAACCAAACTTTGATTACACAAATATTAGCAAAAAGGAAACAGAAAAGGATTCATTCAAAATACATTCAAAGTGAAATCCCATTTAGATGTTGTCAAAATGCTTGCAGTTCATTTTTCTTAGCACTACTCTACACTTTAAGCGCTACAAGTGCTGTAGCCCCTCTGGTGAAGACACTTTCCCATTGGCATAATAAATCCACCTCCATGAGAGATGGTAGTTAGAGAGATGGGAGAAGCCCACTGACATAGTGTTGTCCACACTGGTGCTTAGGTTGGTGTAACTTATGTCACTTAGGTGAGAGGTTTATTGACACCCCATAGCAATGTAAGTTATGCTGAAGTAAGTGGTAGTGTAAACCTAGCCTTACTATAGACTCTGCTGTTGTAGGAAGACTTACCAAGCATCGACACTGCTGACAGTTCTGCACCCAGGAATCTCCACTGTTGTATGAGAGCTCCCCACTTTGATGTAGACATTGACTGCTGAGCCTTAAGTCACATTCAGGGCAACAAAACAGGTCCACAGTAGGGTTCTCACAGTCACAGACCATCCGCCGACACATCACATATCCACTCTGTTGTTCCAAGACAAATCAGCACATAGTGATAACAGAAATTTGCATAACTCTGGTCACTATACAAAATTAGGCATGTTGGTTTAATTCTAAGTCACATGTTAATTTGCATGTCCTTAATTTCCTTTGTAACAGCAATTCTTCAATCAGCCCTCTCCTGAGGTGATGACATATATAGGTTTTCCTGAGACAGTGAGGGTATATCTATACTACCTGCCAGATCGGCAGGTAGTGTTTGATGTATCGGGGAACGATTTATCGCCTCTCATCTAGATGCAATAAATCAATCCCCGAATAGATGCCCATACTCCACCTTGGCAAGAGAAGTAAGCGGAGTCGACAGGGGAGTCACAGCAGTCGACTCGCTGCCATGAGGACAGCCAGGGAGGTCAAACTAAGATACTTCGACTTCAGCTACGCAAACAGCATAGCTGAAGTTGCCTATCTTAGTTCAGAAAGCCCCCCGCTAGTGTAGCCCAGGCCTCAGATTAACAGATTTTACTAAGATTATGCTAATTTTTGTATGCATGTTAGTAAGTGTTGATAGAAACTTCCAGATCAATCCATCTCTCCTACACCTATTGTAAAGTGTTCATATTAGAAAGACTAAATGTAGCCAGGGTTTAGCTTAAATGCTGGTGAAACCTTAGCTTTTAGGGAGGTGTCCCAGTTTTTGCCAGCAGCGAATTTGGCCCAGGTTTTGCTTCAACATTTTTAGCACTAAGCATGAGTTTAGGGGAAAGAACAGCTTCACATTAAGATTTGAGGAGGATGGCCAGTATTACATTCGGGTATCTGAGAGACAGGGAGGGTGGGGGAAGACAGCTTTTTTCCTTCACATTTCATCAATTCTAGTCAATCTAATTCCTGGGTCCAACTACATCTCAAAGATCAATGCACACAGGAAATCTTTCATGCACAAATTTCATCTCTCCCACAGGGCTAAGGGAGGTGGGTGTGCCTGATGATTCTGTCTTCCTTTTTGCAGGGTCGCACAGAAAAGCCGCCCATGAACTATTATCCATCCAGGGGGAAATGGCTGGGACTGAGTAGGACTGGGATAGGGTGCTCGGTGTTGGGAAGAAGCAGGCCAGAGGGAAGCACACTGATCCCAAATGGTCCTGTGGAAATCACCTTTCCTGTGACATCACCTCCATGGTAGAGGGGGCCCAAGAAAAGCAGTAACAGGGTAATTTTACTGGAATCATAGTGTTTTCTTCCAATTTAGCAATCTCTCCCTTTTTCCCCCACCAGTGATTAAAAAAACAGTGAACTTTATACTAACCTGGCATGAGCAGACAGAGCACCGGTCGTTCTCCAGCACCCAAATCTGCCCATTGTGTTTGATTTTGTCATCATGGATACAGTCTCCTGTGCAGTTTTTTCCATGAGGACATCGACAGTCATACCCACCATCCAAGTTAAAGCAAACAGTGTCATTGGCACAGCTGTGCCTTCCAGTCCCACATTCATCAATGTCTGTGAAAACATGCCGTGTAATGCTTTTAGACCACATTCAATTAACAAAAATGGCCTTGCTACAGCCAGTATAAATGATTCTCAGCCATTAAAGCCTTCAGCTGAAAATTAATTTGCAACCACCAGAAAAGGGAGAAATAACTCACAAGTTCACACAATGTCTTTGAAAACCCCCTTCTCTGTTTTAAAAGAAAAAAATGTTATCATTTGAAATTTTCTATATCATTTTCTAAGTGAAAGTTGTTGAGCTATTTAGCAAGAATAAGGCAACCACAACTTCTAAACAAGAGGCACAAGAACAGAGATAATACTAAGTCCCAGAAAGACCATTAGTCTATGGAAACCTGCATCCATGAGAAGTAAAAGGGTACTTAACAAGCATAGCAACAGACAATTGAATTTGCTTCCAAACTCCTTTGCTAGCTCTGCCTAGTGCTTTTGAGTCATCTACTGAAAAGTTAACATGAAAGGTGAAGTCTGACCTGTAGTTTCATTCAGTAATAAGGGATCACATGATTTATCTAAGGTACCAACAGAGCGTATTAGTTATTCGAGTTACAGAGGCATCCATGATCTTTGTGTCTAATATAAGAACAAAATGAACTCAATGGGGATTAAGCTGAACAACTTTGACACAATATTACATTTCAAAGATTTCTGAGTACTTTAGAGACATTTCATTAATGCATACACACACATCTTTCGCAAAGACAAACTAACGGCATACACTGCCTTGCACTTCAATGATTTTATTTAGCTTTTCGAGCTGTCTGTCTCCTCCTATAGCTAGAGGGAAAATCCCACCGATTTCTCTCAGCTTAGATTCTGAAAGAGCATATGGTAAATAGCACTACTCAATATAAATAAATTTTGGAATGTATCTGAAAAATCAAAGGCCACATCTTTGGCTGTGCAAATCTGGGTAGCTCCACTGACTTCAATCATAAATCAAAACTTTATGACAATCTGGCCGTATGTTTTTAATTACAGATTGCACTAAAATGTGATATTTGCACTATTTACTGGAGAGCAGGACAATAAAAAAAATCAGTATACTTGTGTATCTTTTACAATCAATCTCAAAGCCTCATACAATACTCAACTACTTTTGGCTTCAAAGATGGAAAGGGAACCTTCTCCAGATCAGTCTTAAACCCAACTCTTAAAGCAAAACAGCTCAATTAAAACTCCAGCTCAATGTGCAGCTACTGTCAAAAAAGTAACATGATGTTAGGATGTGTGAGAAATAAGATGGAGAATAACATGGAAAGTTATATAAGGCCATTATCTGAATCAATGGTGTGGCTTCACCTATAGTGGTAACCCCATCTCAAGAAGGATACTGAAGAATTAAAGGGGGTTCAGACAAGGGTGACGAAAATGATTAGGGGCCTGGAAAAACTCTCATATGAAGAGAGATTGAAAAGACTAGAATTGTTTATCTTACAAAGGAGACAAATAAGAGGAGATGATAAAAGTATATCAAATAATGAATGGCCTAGAGAAGTTAGATCAGGGGGTTCCACTCTCCCAATCTCATGACACAAGACTAAGGGGATGTGCAATGAAATTGAAAGGTGACAAATTCAAAACTGATAAAAGGAAATACTTCTTCAGAGAACACATAAATAGTGGAACTGGTTGCCACAGAATGTTGTTGAGGCTACAAACTTAGCAAGATCCAATATGCGATTGAACATTTATACGGATAGCAAGAATATCTGGAGTTGCAATAGTTAATGCTAACAGAATTTGGAAGAGAGATTAAATTTCATGCTTCAGAGTGTATGTAGACTAGTGTCTAACTATTAGGGCTAGGAGGACAATTAATGTGGGAGATAGATTATTCCACCCACTGCTTAAAGCAAGATTCCTTTATCTCCCTTTGAAGTATCTTGTACTGGTTACTGTCAGCAACAGGATACTGGATAAACTGGACCATGGATGTAACTCAGTATGACAACCCCTATGTTCCTAAGTGAGCAAAACACCACACATTCTGAACCTATTATAAAAAAGAAATTGCTGAACCCAATGTGAACCAAAACTGGTATTTTGGCATTATCTAACTACTCTGTAAACCAATTTCCAGTCTCCTGCAACACTGGCTACCACTATAAGGAAAAAAACCATTTAAATGTTTAATATTTTAAACAAAATGATTAATTTCTAACACTGGAATTCTCTTTATTATTGTTAAGCCATTTTTATGGAGGGACTTTTTCTTGTTTAAAATGCTCTCACACACAGGGCTCCCACACTGCCAGTATCACAAATAAGTAATGTCACTTCTCAAGCAAGTTGGTGACTACCTTCATTCAACTCAAAAGTACCACATTTAATGAGAAATTTGGGGTGAAATTGCTATGAGTGTAAATGAGAATATCTCCATTAGAGCAAGTAGAACTGTGCCTGTTTACACCAGGTCTGAATTTAGCTCTTCATATTCAGGCACATTGCACAACTTATTCATTGGGGTGGAATGTTCCAAAGGTTTCAATGATAGTTAACTCTGCTTCCACAGAAGTCAGTGGGAGCTTTACCACTGACATTCCGACTTCAATGGGAGCAGAGTCTGGCCACCACTGAGCGTTTCTGACATTCCTACCCTTCTACTTCTGAACTTTCAGCTTGCTGACCTCAGAAAAACGAATACTCTGCACAAGACAGATTAAATATCCTCAGCCCAAATCAGTGGGCATCCATATTGTGATTCTAATCCACTATGAAACAGCAACATTCTCAAAATGCAAAGAGAGAAACACAAACTTGCATACATGAAATTCATATCTGCATTATTCATCAGCATCAAGCTTCATTCTTTATCTGCAAAGTGCTTAAGCACAAATCATACTTCCCTGGCAAAAGCTTACTTCAGCGTTTTGATTTTGGACTTGCAACAAACCACCATAAACCATGAATTACGTTGCTGACATTTTGTTTATGGCCATAACTGGGGCACCAAATGCCATAAACTACTGACGCTGCTGGGGACTGAACTCGGGAGCTGCTACTGCTGAACACAATGAATAGGGGGAAAGTAGTCCAGGCTGCAAATTTCCAGCTATCTCAGATCTAGGTGTTATATCACTATTATCACTCCCATGTCATCTTCCAAAAATACATAAACACACTGCAGCCAGCTTACAACACAGTGCTTAGGAAGCTAGCAGTTTGAATGGTATAGATAGGGATGTGTGAGCCTCAAAAGATTTGGAGGATTGTGTTGGATAAATCGTGCAAAATATGAATAGCTACCCAGAACTTAACTGAGGGCCAAATTTTGCTTACTTAACCCATGTGAGATGTTCGATAAGATGTACATATTAAGGTCTTCCTTCTCCTTCCTCCTATCCCGCACCTCCCAACCCAATCACATCACAAGACCATAACACTGCCTGATTCCCTCCCCCCGCTGCTCCTAGAGGCCTCCTGTCTTTCTAGTTCATTGAGAAAGGAATCAAGGCTGGAACACCCTTTCTTTTGGGCTCTGGCTGGTTCCTTTATACAAATTTTGTAAATTCCAGGCCTTGCCCAGGTCAGAGATACCTTCAAACACACTGGTCCCTTGATACAGCAGAGAGCTCCTAAATTAGAAACTTGGGAAGATGGGAGCCAATCCAGCAGAGATTGCCAGATGTGCTGAAATCCAAAGATATTTCAGTAACAAGGGAAGTTCTTAACCAAATGTTTCTGGACAAAAATGGCCTTTACAAGATCCTTTCTTGTAAAGGAACATCAGTCGACTTACACGAGAGATGAATTTGCCCCAAACTGCTCAGACATGGGCAAAACCACAAAATGAATGGTTTTGTTTATGTTCAAATAAATGTGGATGCTTATCTGGACTGACAAAAACCCTTTGGGTTTAAGAGTTAGTCTAGAAACCTTGTACTTTTGTGACATTTCTCTTGCTTTCTTTTTCTGCACAGGTCAGGCATAGTATTCTTTTGCTGCATTTGGGATCTTCCACTCCTGGTCCTGACATAAACCCGCAAAGTGAAGAGGCATCAGAAGTGAGGAAAAATTTTAAAAAATAAAAATTTTATAAACCTTTTTGAACTTCAGAAAAGCTTTGGTTCAGTTAGAGTTCTGGTTGGAGGTTTACCTTGGTTCTTAGTTTATCTGAGCAAGTTTGTCTAACTAATACCGGCCCCAAGATGTTCAACTTTTTATATTCAATAAATTAGGCTGCGTCATAGCATCACACTTTGTTCTGACTTTATGTCCTATCTGAGGCACAATGCCATAGCTTCAGTCCAACAAAAAATAATGCAGTGTGATATCAACACTGTTGCCTTGTTCCCTTGAGCTGTTACATATTCTAAAGTTTAGAGTGGCAAACAGTCAATCTGACAGTGTTCCACATATTTTCCTAATACTTGTAAATTAATTCTAATCACTTGTCCCTTTCTGTATGTATTTACTGAAGAGCTGTTGATGCCTTGTAGAAAACCCTAAAAAGATTTCTATTTAGCAGCAATTCTGTATTCCTTTTTCCTTGGCGTCTCACTTTTATAGAACGGGATCATTGTTTAAATGCTCATCTTTAGTGATAGACTCTGCAAAAAATTTAGTACATCTAAGTTTTAAATTGGCTGAACAGCCAAATGTCTAGCAGACATCACCAAATCACAATGTTAAAGCAAGAAGTCAAATCCAGTATGACAGTCACAGATAAAGCCTTGTGTTGGATGATTACCAACTAAATATTTTCATGGAAAGTTAGCGCATCACTTGCGCATAGACAGATTTTTCCAAAACTATTTGTCATGTTCTAAAATCTGTCTGACCAGTATTGAAATTTAGCCAGTTCTTGATGGAGAAGCCCAGCTTTACAAAGTCAGTAACTTGTCTAAACAGCCAGGTAGCTAATCCACCTGGGAGTATGGCTTTCAAATGTGGTAAAAATGCTCAGAAGAAGTGGTGAGAGGGATACTTAAAAGGTCACCCTTGCTCTTGGTGGAGCGCATTCTTTGAGTCTGCATCACTGAAATTAATTCCATTCCTTCCCTTTGGGATCGACACTGCTTGCAGATCTGAGCTTAAACAAAGCTGAGCAGCTCACGCTGTAGGAGGATTCGGAGTTTATAATTACCAAATATGAAGGAATATGCACAATTTTGGTCTAAACAAACCAGAACAGAACACGCAGCCTTGTTTGTCTTAAAATAGCCTTCAGAGTAGAGGCTCATAAATGCTTAAAGACTAAGTGCTTCATACTAGGGCAGCTGCATCTTTAAATAACTGTATACCCACTAACTTGCTGTTCCCATTTGCTAGAGCCTCTGGAATGATTCTACACAGCACCAACCCGCCCCTCCCACCCTCTATCTCCAGTGTTTCCATGCTTCTAATGTTATTCCTCAAGCTGCCACTTTCTAAAGGCAGTAATTCTATGAGCAGTAAAAGCAACATCATAGTCCCCTGGGGGTGAGCAGTGGCTTATTAGACCCCCTGAATAATTCTTTGCAATAGGACAAGTTTCTTAGAGAGGAATATTTTAGTGTACAAAGTAATTGGAGAGGAGGAACTGGCCGGATAAGCTTCATTTCTGCATGTAAAAAAATGTTTCCTCCATCTACTTCACCCCCTCCGTGATGTCATTGGTGAGAGAATGTGGTGATCTTTACAGCCTACTAGTGTATACAGGGGTCATCTGTTTAGTAGCATTTCATTCTGGAAAATCTCTCCCTAACCACTGGACTATCCTTCCTCTCTTCCTCCCCTTTACAGCCAGTTAGTGAAGAAAGCCAGTTCACAGAGGGGCTGGAGCCATCTCCTTGCTCTCTTTGGGTTGGAGAGTAGGGAGAGAGAAGATCCTGGCTTCCCAGGAGCAGGGACTGCAATTCTGCCTGGCTTATACTGGCTGGGCAAAGGGGATGGGAGAAAGGCTGCACACAATCTGGCCCTGGTTATTACTGCACACAAGCAGGTATGAGGCCAAAGAGATTCTGTTCCTGGCTCAGCCACAGACTTCATATGTGACCTTGGACTAGTTGCTGGATCTCCCTGTGCTCTTCAGTTCCCCATCTGTGCAACAGGGAAAATAATACTTCTTTTGTCCCATTTTCATTTGTCTTATCTATTCCCACTCTAAGGTCTTTGGGGACAGTGCCTAGCACAATGGATCCCCAATATCAGCTGGGGACTCTGTACATTACTGTATTATGAATGCTAATAACATGTGACCTATTAGACATTTATAGGCCCCTTTACTGGTTACTGACCTTCACATGATTCTCCACTTGGTGAAAACATCCCATTGTCATGGTAGCCGTCCCTGCACTCACAGTGGTACCAGCCAGGCAGGTTAATGCAGTTAGCACGGCTGTCACATTGAACAAAGCCATCTGAGCATTCATCAATATCTGTTCAGCAACCAAAAAAGAAAACAGGAAGTCACACAGCTGAATCCGCTACATTAGTCTGCTGACAATACAGTATCTGCTGCATTACTAAAATGGTTTTAATCAATATTATTGGACCCCCATAATGGTTAACAGTAAATTAAAGAAGAGATTGAATTTTTGAACCTCCTCCCATAAAAGCTGTAGAATAATAGCAAGGCCATACTAATGAATGCAAAGAATGATCTAGTAGCCTTCTCTATTGTTAAACGTTAATAATTAATTGAATCACAACAAATGGTAAGCATTTGTTATCTATCTGTGTAACAGAATAGTTATCTATGTAAACCTCCCAAAGCACTAAGAAAGAAAGGGGTCCCAATTCAAGGAATAAAAACTATATCTCCAACTATTAACCCCTTGATCTATCCAGACTGTCTGACATAACCAACATTATGTATTTCAGTAGCATATCAAGACAACAAATCCTTACTCTCACTTTCAGAGAATTAATGCTCTTCCAAAACATTGGACAAAACTACTGGCGCAATCTGGCTCCATTAAAGAGTACCTGTAGCTGGGGGGTAGGTGGGGATTTGATATTTTACTCTTGGTTCTTGATGTCCTTCCTTCCATTTTTTTCTTCCTCCAGAAAAGGACAGCATCTGTACTTGATTATATTCCCACTTACACCAGCTTTACATTATCCTCAGTGGAGATGCTCCTAATTTACAGCAGTTACTCCTGCTCTGAGTGTAAGTGAGAGCAGAATCAGCCTTCTATCACAAATAATTTGTTAAGAGTCCAAAAACATGCTGAGTTCTTACTGACACAGTCCAACTCATTTTTCTCTTCCTGATGTGGATCTCTTAAAAGATAGCCTTCCACTGACTAGACTTCTTCCAAAGATCCCACTCTTGAATGGATTTCTGGACACCTTAATTAGGTCCAGCGTACAGCAAGGCCTGTCCTACTGAATTCTAAAAGCTCGGTATGTGAACTGATGTTATAAACTAAGTGCATCATGCAGTGTTGATTTCCAGTACTTTACATTACATCCAGTAGGCAAAATTCTACCCTTCCATACCTCTGCAACCCCTTTCCCATTAAAGACTATTATAAAGCAGCACCATTCTCAGTGATGTGGCTAAATGATGTTAATGAGCTGGGCATAGTAGGACAGTGGAAACAAACAGGGATATAAAATATGACCTTCATTACCAAATCCAACATACGTTTCTGGAAATCTGGAAGGATTTACACCACATGTGGCACAAAGCTCTAGAAACCAGCAGAGTGAGTCTAAGGTTATAGCAACCCTGCTGAAGATAAGGGGCCTATACCAGGTCCAGTAAAGGCATGCTTGCCTCATATATATGTGACGGCCAGCATCTTGGCCAAAGCCAGAGACTAAACCAGGGACTTCCATTGAGAAAAGCATGAATCTCTCCAGCTGGAACTATAAAGCTAGATCCACATCCTCTTTGGCTCAGGCACAAAGGAAGACACATAACGCACACTGACTGGTGGGTTACACACTTCCTTTGTACATAGAGAGCTCATCTCAAGCATGCAAGTAACTCTTCAATTCAAATATCAGATACTCCCCCACATTTACGCTATGTCTGACCTGTGACTCTTGGCCAATGCTAGTGACTGAACTGGGGACCTCCAGTGCAAAAAATTTGAGTTATAGTTTGAGCTAGAGAGCAAGGATGTGAAGTGTGCAGCTGTAATGGACCCAGTACCCTCTGTGGCTTGGTCACCAAGGGGGACATGCAACACACTGAACAGTAGGTCACATACAGTGGGTTAAAATCCTGCCCTCAAACTCTGTTGACTCACATTAATGTGATCTGTTATTTCCATAGAGGACAGCTTACTATTGTTGAAGGAGCTAGCTACGAGATGTAATAAGTATCATCTCCCTGTAACATTAGTACATATCGTCACTCTACCCTCTTATGGAAACCTTCCTTCAAAAAGTAAAGTTAAAAATCAAAGTTTCCTCATCCCGACACACCACCACCACCACCACCACTTTGGAGGAGCTGAAGTAGCACAATATTTCAGGGACACCTGAGAACTTCATTGCATATTCCTCATTTAGCCAACCGCATTCATCCTTCTTGTTGCATTTTTTCTATTCATGCTGAGAGCAAATTGCTGTTGGGTGTTTTATTTACATATGAAATAGACTCAGATCTACTTTTGCATTAAGGGGTTGACATAGTTACTTTTTACAATTATATATATAGTCAAATTACCACCATATTGACTTTTAAATGGGTTATAATTAATCACAGAGTCTCTATTTCTTCTCATTAATAAATCTCTTCCCAATTATAGCATACACTCTGTCAAAACTCTCTAGTTTTTCTACTTTGGTGCTCACTAACAGCATCAAACTGTAGTGTAATGAGTCTCGTTCAAAAGTGCTTTTGCTTTTGTCTTAAAAGGAGGGTGGCCACCCTATGTATTAGGGACTTAGAAGGAAATATCCTCTGGTTCAAAAACCAGAACATTCAACTCTGAGCATATCCCAAGACAGTGGTTCTTAACCTTTTTCTTTAAGGCCTCCTTCCAACATGTTATAAAAATTCTATGGCCCATCTGTGCCACAATAACTGTTTCTCAGTAAATTAAAAGCTGAGGCCAACATTAGGGGGTAGGCAGTGGAGCAATTGCCCAGGGCCCCATACCACAGGAGCCCCCAAAATACTAAGTTGCTTGGGATTCAGCTTCAGCCCCGGGCAGCAGGGCTTGGGATTCAGTTTTCTGCCTGGGCCACAGCGAGTCTAAAGTTGGCCCTGCTTGCGGCCCCCAGGAGGCCCCGGACTCCAGGTTGAGAACTGCTGTCCTAAGACACTAATACAATAAGCCCTGCCATAGAACTAAAAAAAGACAATTCTTTACAACTTTCAGCTGTTCAGTTTGTCTAGCTCTCAACCAATACAAAACTTCTTTATAGTGAGGAGTCAGAAGACAGCAAAACTACAGGAGATTTCAAGAGATCAGAGAAAGATCAACGAGAATTCTGTTGTTTAGGTGAGAAAAAGCTGATTTGTAGTCTCTGCCTTATGCCACTGGTGTTCACTCAGATATTGGCAGATCATAAAAAAAAAGAAAAGAAAAGACTGAAACCTTGGAACTTCCCATTTCACTGGGGAATGTGCAGTTTGAGAGCCAGCTTGCTTGCCACTACATGATCTAAGGGCTTGTCCATATTTACCAGGGGATCAACGAGAGGGGATCGATGCATCAGCAGTTGATATAGCAGGTCTAGTGAAGACCCACTAAATCGACTGCAGATCGCTCTCCCATCAACTCCAGTACTCCTCCAGATCGAGAAAAGTAAGGAGAGACGACAGGAAAGCATCTCCTGTCTACATCGCGTAGTGTGAACCCCACAGCAAGTAGATCTAAGCCATATCAGCTTGAGTTACGCTATTGCGTAGCTTAGATTGACCTTTCCCTGTAGTGCAGACAAGATCTAAGTCATTGTGCTAAAGGCTGGGGATCATATGTTCAATACATGACAGCTTGTTGGGGTGGGCTGAAGGTGCAAACCCCACAGAATCAATGAAGTGGGTAGTCTAAAAGGTGGAGGGGATATAGAGTTGTTGTTCTGACTTGATGTAAATCTTTATAGGTGCTCTAAATAACATGCATGAAAATGACTTGATGGCACATTTCTTCCATTGAAAAGTCGAATTTACTTATTGGGGATGAT
Organism: Gopherus evgoodei; assembly: GCF_007399415.2. Taxonomy (NCBI): domain Eukaryota; kingdom Metazoa; phylum Chordata; order Testudines; family Testudinidae; genus Gopherus; species Gopherus evgoodei. Next base: position 309,698,365 of record NC_044322.1, on the reverse strand, counting down.
GGGGAGGAAAGAGGGTTATTAAGGTCAAAGTAACACAGATGAATTAACAGAGGCCTGTGTTCCTCTCTTCAGAACAATTTATTTTTGGATCTGTATGCTTTCTAATTATGCATACAGCATTGCAGGCACGCATTTTATGCATCTTGATAAGCTCACTTACTGATTATTCAGGAAAAACAAGCCTTGAATGACATGTCAGTTTCGTAAATTGACAACCAAAGTAGCTATTCTGTATTTATTTGCAAACTAACTGACAAAACCTATATCACAAAAAATATTACTTGGGACGAAATGCTTTTACAGATGTCAATAAGCAACAAAATACATTCTTCCAGTTTCCTTATGGCTGAACACGAGATGTTGAGAGGAGTTATGTACGAAACCCTAACATGAAATGTACTGATAGAAGCACTCTGTTGGTCTTTAGGAGATGTCATATTCTTGACTGATTGTTTGCCTTCAAATCATTTCATTGTAACCAATGCCTGCATCAGTGTTGAACAATCCATTATCCTTTAAATGTTTTGCAGCAAACAAAAGACACCCCAAAGTTTCTCCCTACAGCTAACCTTCTATGGAAAAAAATTCCAATGTGTCTTCTGGTGGTTTTTTAAAACATAGATTTCTTTAAGTATGAAACCAGTTCCTAAGAAACTAAAAATTTTAAACATTAATGACAATAAGTCTCTCTGCAGCAGGACAAAATACAACCACCACAACTCTGCGAAACAAGTAGAAAATGTGGAAGGAAAGCATTCAGAAGAGTTGAACTGCTTATTTCACAGAAATTCTTCTTGACATTTGGATAAAACGATTTCTATTTTCAAATTGGCAAAAGATGGCTCAGGAAGGGCTGTGAAAGGATCTACAACTAACATGATTTTCTTAGCAAAGGAAAAGCAGCCAGAAGTAATTTTTCTCTCTCCCATAGTGAAATGTTCTCCAATGAATCATCTTGCAGCTGCTCACTGAGAAGTATGACTTGACAAAGGAAGAAGAACTGATTGAAAAGTTTTGCCTGGCCAGTGGCTATGGTAGATCAGTGGGCTTTGTGCAGCATTAACAGCTCTAATGAGCTCCTGTTTTATGCTGTACTGGATACACACACGAAAAATGAATGCTACTTACATAAGAAGGTTACCAAAATAGACATTATACTACTACTTTTATTTAAAAAAATCCCACTTACAAAGAATGGTATAATGCAATTAAGGGCTATGCTTGACATGTGCTTTGTTCAGAGGGGGTTGGTGACATCTGAAGGCAGGTAGACAAAATAGACAAGTAAAAGTGTTGCTCAGAACCAATTTATTTTAGCAGGAATGATCAAATTGTATCTTATTCTAACAAGGCAGACAAATTCCTCTTGTGTCTATGCTGAAGAGACTGTTGGTTTTGTTTTGAGGAGTTCCTTGTATAATCACTGAGAAATTTAAAATAATATTTAATTCCATGTCTATCACTTTGGTCAACAAAATGTTTGGATGGTGGCATGCAAAATCATGGAGTGAGGGGCTGGCTTAAAGAGAAAAATCTACAACCCAACGTGTGGGAGATAGGGTTGCCAGTTTTGGTTGGCTGTTTTCCTGGAGATTTTACCACATGACGTAATCTTTAATTAAAGATTAATCTTCAATTCCTGGACACTCCAGGCCAATCCCAGATGGTTGGCAACCCTAGTGGGAGAAGACAGCATTTAGAATATACAACATATAGGACACACACCCTTTGGCTATGTGGGCCTATGGCTGAAATCCTGGCCCCATTGAAATCAATGGCAAAACTCCCATTGACTTACATGGAGCTGGGATTTCACCCTATATTTTTTTCCTTTGTCAGATACATAGCACAACATGTACCAAATCCTCCATCCTGTCAGGCTTTATGTGTGGAATTATGTGGCAGCTGGTGAAAGCAATCTTCATCCTCAGGCTAGGAGCAACCACAAAGCCCACAGCTGCTACTGTAGTCCAAGGCTGCAGCAGCCCCTGCTCCTGCTGCAGTCCAGCTCAATGGGCAGGGGTGCTGGAGCTATTTGTATAGTGAGGGTGCTGAGAGCCATTGAACTAAACTGTAAACCCTGTATATAATGGAAGCCTCTTCAAGCCAGGGGCTGCGGTAGCACCCCCAGCACCTCTAGTTCCAGCATCTATGTCAGTGGGATCTGCACAGTGACACATCTGCCACTGAAATTCCTGCTCTTCTGAAAGCCATCACTCCTCTGCCTCCAGGACATGGAGCTCCAGTGCAGCTGGATTCAGCAAAATGTGTGTGGGGGGGTGAAGCCTCTGCCCGTGCTTCCTAACTACTCAGCCCCCATGAAGCAGTACCACATTGGCTCTATTGTCACAAAATGTGGCAATTTGCACCCAAACACTATTTTGTTTAAAAAATCCAAATGAAACCTACCTGTGTTTTTAAAAACTAAAATGAGCCAAACAATTCATTTCTGCACTTCCTTAAATTAGTTGGATGAAAAAATGCTTCCAAGTCTTGCAAACTGAAGCTATTCTAATAAAATACACAGGTAGCTACTATGCCTGGCATTTTGGAATTATGTACCACATACATCTAACTTCCTTAACCATAAAAAAACCCCTTGCATCTTCTAAATCATCTATATTTATGCTTCATAAGCACTTGTTTCCTGAACTGTGGCGATAGCCTGCTGTAACTCTTCTCTACTGTATCCCTTGCTTTTGAGAAGACTAAGAAAACTCTGCTTCCTGGAGAGCTGGAATGTAATAGACTATGTTGATAACTGATCAAATCTAAGTAAAATACAATCCTTTGCAAATTATCGATTAGTACCGCATACAATTGCTGCAGTAAAGGAAATGGAGTAGCTGGGAGCCTGATGAATATCATTAGAGAATGTCCCTATATAACAGCCTTTGAAGACTCACAGTGGAATCAAATTGCCTTTTTAAAGGCAGGTTAATTCTTTCATTCAACTATAATCCTCTTGTCTGGTCAATCTATGCTCAACACAGGATGTGGGCAGAGGAGAGCAAAGATGGATTTACACCATCTTTGCATTCCTCTTACTTCAATGGTTGCTGGATCAGGCCCCTATTTAGTGGAGTTATTCATATTTAACATTAAGCACAAATTCTGCTCTCAGGGACACACACAGACATCAACGGGGTTATACAGGTGTAACAGAGCAGAATTCAGCCCTAAAATTCTTCCATTTGTAAACAACAAGGTCTGGCAATGCTTTTCCCTGAAGGAGAAAATATCTCAGATATCTGCAGGATATTTCAACTTAATTTTTTTTCATTCTCTACATTTTTCCAGGGAAGGAGAGCACAATAACCTACATTCTTAGGCTGTCAGTGGACACTGCCAATTAGCAGAAACACAGTAACCAGTCCACTGGTAGCTGGACAGACACTACTAAATGTTTCACACGAGCTGATGAACAGCCAATAGGTGCTAAAAACTTTTAGTCACTATTGACCTCGGCTAAATATGAAATAGCAACTCAGAGGTGAAAGTCTTTCCACCCCAATGCTAACTCCCAGAGCCACATAGTCCCCAGTCACTAACATACAGTACTGTAAATGAGGTTCATCTGGTGAAGACACTGAAAAGGGAAATCATTTCAAAACAGATCACTGCAGAATAAGGAGATACAGCAACTCTAGAGATATTTTAAAATAGTAGAAGGTGAATTGAAATGGTTGTTACCTTCCAGTGTCCTTTGGCTCACCCAAATACTAACATGCCCATAGATACATCAATCCACTTAAAAAGGTGGCTTTTCTGCAGAGGAAGCAAAGGACGGTGAGGGTGCTCACAGCAGATAGCAAGTTCTACATGGAAAACACAATACCCATCTTAGGCTTGTTTGACAACTTGTTTGGCTCATCAAGACTCAGAAAACACTAAGTGCAATAAGGAAAGGACTTTGTCCCATGCAGTGTTCAATGCACTTGAAATCCATTGAATAATATACCTGCTGTATTAACTCAATCTTTTAGAGTACCTGGGGAAATGTTTCATTTTCTCTGCAGCAAGTTCTAATTCCCCATCTTTTATATTTAAAAATAGAAAATTGTTTTTGCTGTTTTCATGTGACAACAGAGTTCTAATACTTGAAGAGACCCTGCTGTTCAACTGGACCTATGATGTGAGATCTGTCTTGGATCTCTGGCCCCAGTGGGAAACTAAACAGCCTGAAACTAGTTTGATATACAGCAGCTATCTCTTTTAAAACATGGTATCAGCCTTCAGGATTTCCATCCTGTTAAACCACTGCTACATATTGTTAGAATATAAACATCATACAGAGGGGTGAAAAACAGAAGACTACAGAGTTGAGGTAGCTGAACTAAGTCAGGAAGATTTCAGTTTTAGAAGAAAACCAAAGTTATTCTGAATGCCTTTCAAATTTGTTTTATAAAAGTCAATCAGCTCTTTTCTTCTAATGCTGCTGCTTGTACCCAAAATAACTTCCCTTCTTAGTTATTAAAAATTCGACAGTCTGTTTTCTTCTGGAATCTTATACTGTCTATCCAGTTTGCTACGAATGTTAAAAGATTTGACATCACATTCTGAGTATGATCAGAATTTCATTCACCGCATGGGATCTCAAATCAAAGGTTCCACTGAACCACAGGATTTTCTTGAGTATTACTATATGTGGACTTCCACAGTGCACTGAAAGTTTCTTTATTTTCTTTTTAAATATAAAGGATCAGATTATGGCTGCCCTGTGGTATACAGAAGAAGAGAAAAAAGAGTTATGCATTCTCGCCTTGCCCCATAGCTCAGCACAACCCCCTGAACACTCTTCAGTATAGCATGACAGGTACTAGCCCAGTAAAAGAAGAGTTGAAAGAAAGGACTGAAAGTAGTGCTATGGCCCCTCCCCTGTACCACACTGGGGAACTGGGCCAGTGCTGGAGGAAGTGCACCTTCAACTCCTTGAAAGAGTGGTGAAATTGCTGCTTATGTGTATCCTCTCAAGAGCTCCAGTAAAAATTCTGGTTGAGTCATCTTAAAGCCATAATCTAGCCCAAGGAGTAGGAAATTAGTTAGAGAAAAGAATACAAATGTAATTTTCAAATCTACTTCAACAGGCTGAATTAATACTGTAGGTTTGTTCTTCACCATAAATTTCCTACTGTCATGTTGCATGAAAGAATAAACTTATTCTTAAAACAGGTTAGTTTTTGTACCCTAGGACGAGCATGATTGCATTTTTAAAGCACCCTGTCCATGGAAAACTAATTTAGTTCCATTAATGAAAAAGAAGCAAAATGTGATTGAGGATGTAATACAGAATTATAGTCCATTAATTCTTCAAGTGTGTAATTTTCCAGACTCCTGATCCCCCATTGATTTCTGCACACTCCCATCGGTCCTGCTAAATGCCAGCAAAAAGAAATTCAATCGTGTTGTTATTTCATGTGTGGCAGTGGCAGCACTCCAAAATTAGATAGAAACATTCCGAAAGGGATTTTTCCAGTTACTGCTTCACCATGCAGCCCCGTTAACATTTCTTTGTTGTCAAAAATTGATCAATCACAGACTCACAGACAACTGAGACTATGACAGTTTCTCATTATGCAGCCAATACCATCAAAGGACATGACACTTGTAACAATTGAAGATGATAATTCAGAACCCCTAATTAGGCATGATGAATTGGGTGCATGCTTGAATTGTTAAAAAAAATCAGGTAATATATTTTTTCCACTAGGATCTGTGAAATTGGTTACGGCAGTGCCCATTAAAGAGTTAGACTAATTGAAAGTACTGAGGTTCTATTTTTAGATGTTGATTAAGATACAGTTTTGCTTTCAGTTTGTGTATATTCTGTAATGCAGCAACTAATCTTCAAAAATAATTGCATGCTTCTGCTTCACTCTTAACCTTTCCTCAAAAACAAAAGTGAACGATTTTCCTGAGAGGAAAAAAACATTTTCCCTTTCAAAGTATACGGAAATAGCCATTTTTGGACTACAAACTTGTCTTTGGAATTTATATTGCTTCATTTGCATATGTCAGTAAGAGGACAAATTTACTTGCAGTACTTTATTAAAATGCTGTCAATTAGTGGCTGTTGGGAACTGAAGCCTAAAGAACTTGCATAGGTACATTATGTCCAATCAGAAAGGATTTCATTTTGCAAGCTACTGTCTGAGTCTTGTTTCAAAAGGGCTATCCTCTGTCTTCAATCCACATAGCAGAGCCCTTATTGAAAAGAATGGGAATTCCATGTGTGGATCAGGTATGTGTCCCTCGGTTTTTATACAATATGCTTGATCCAAAAATTTCAGGTTAAATTAGGGCTACAGCATACAGTGGCACATGCTAGAAATCTTGCTTCCAATAGTAGGGCCAAACCCCATTGAAGCTTTTGAGTCTTTCCATCAACTCCAATAGCCTTTAGTTCAAGCTCTAGGAATGCAAGGCAGAAGTTTCAGATCCTTTTGAAGCACTTTTTTTTTCTTTTATTTTTTTTTTCTTTTTGATTCTAGGGTCAGAAGGGACTAATGTGATCATCTAGTCCGACCCCCTGCACAAAGCAGGCCACAGAACCCTACCCATCCACTTCAATAACAAACCCCTAACCTATACCTGAGTTATTGAAGTCTTCAAATTGTGGTCTGAAGACCTCAAGCTGCAGAGAATCCACCAGCAAGTGACCCATGCCCCACGCTGCAGGGGAAGGTGAAAAACCTCCAGGGCTTCTGCCAGTCGGTCCTGGAGGAAAATTCCTTCCTGTCCCCAAATATGGCAATCAGCTAAACCCTGAGCATGTGGGCAAGACTCACCAGCCAGCACTCAGGAAAGAATTCTCTGCAGTAACTCAGATCCCATCCCATCCAACATCCCATCACCAACCACTGGGCATACTTATCTGCTGATAATCAAAGATCAGTTGCCAAAATTAGGCTCTCCCATCATACCATCCCTTCCATAAACTTAGCAAGCTTAATCTTAAAGCCAGATATGTCTTTTGCCCCCACTACTCCCCTTGGAAGGCTGTTCCAGAACTTCACTCCTCTAATGGTTAGAAACCTTCGTCTAATTTCAAGTCTAAACTTCCTAGTGTCCAGTTTATACCCATTCGTTCTTGTATCTACATTGGTACTAAGCTTAAAATAATTCCTCTCCCTCCCTAATATTAATCCCTCTGATATATTTATAAAGAGCAAGCATATCCCCCCTCAGCCTTCTTTTGGCTAGACTAAACAAGCCAAGCTCTTTGAGTCTCCTTTCATATGACAGGTTTTCCATTCCTCGGATCATCCTAGTAGCCCATCTCTGAACCTGTTCCAGTTTGAATTCATCCTTCTTAAATATTGGATACCAGAACTGCACACAGTATTCCAGGTGGGGTCTCACCAGCGCCTTATATAACGGTACTAATACCTCCTTACCTTTGCTGGAAATACCTCACCTAATGCATCCTAAAACCGCATTAGCTTTTTTCACGGACATATCACATTGGCGGCTCATAGTCATCCTGTGATCTACCAATACCCCAAGGTCCTTCTCCTCCTCTGTTGCTTCCAACTGATGCGTCCCCAATCTATATCTAAAGTTCTTATTATTAATCCCTAAGTGCATGACCTTGCACTTTTCACTATTAAATTTCATCCTGTTACTATTACTCCAGTTTACAAGGTCGTCCAGATCTGCCTGTATGATATCCCGGTCCTTCTCCTTGTTAGCAATACCCCCCCAGCTTTGTGTCATCCGCAAACTTTATTAGCACATTCCCGCTTTTTGTGCCAAGGTCGGTAATAAAAAGGTTAAATAAGATTGGTCCCAGAACCGATCCTTGAGGAACTCCACTAGTAACCTCCTTCCAGCCTGACAGTTCACCCTTCAGTATGACCCATTGTAGTCTCCCCTTTAACCAGCTCCTTATCCATCTTTCAATTCTCATATTGATCCCCATCTTTTCCAATTTGACTAATAATTCCGCATGTGGAACCGTGTCAAATGCCTTACTGAAATCTAGGTAAATTAGGTCTACTGCATTTCCTTTGTCTAAATAGTCTGTCACCTTCTCAAAGAAGGAGATCAGGTTGGTTTGGCACGATCTACCTTTAGTAAAACCATGTTGTACTTTGTCCCAATTACCATTGACCTTAATGTCCTTAACTACTTTCTCCTTCAAAATTTTTTCCAAGACCTTACATACTACAGATGTCAAACTAACAGGCCTATAGTTACTCGGATCACTCTTTCTCCCTTTCTTAAAGATAGGAACTACGTTAGCAATTCTCCAGTCATACGGTACAACCCCTGAGTTTACTGATTCATTAAAAATTCTCGCTAACGGGCTTGCAATTTCATGCACCAGTTCCTTTAATATTCTCGGATGAAGATTGTCCGGGCCCTCCAATTTTGTCCCATTAAGCTGTTCAAGTATGGCTTCTACCTCGGATGTGGTAATATCCACCTCCATATCCTCATTCCCTTTTGTCATCCTTCCATTACCCCTAAGCTCCCCATTAGCCTTATTAAAGACTGAGGCAAAGTACTTATTTAGATATTGGGCCATGCCTAGGTTATCCTTAACCTCCTTTCCATCCTCAGTGTATAGCGGTCCCACTTCTTCTTTCTTTGTTTTCTTCTTATTTATATGGCTATAGAACCTTTTACTATTGGTTTTAATTCCCTTTGCAAGGTTCAACTCTACTTGGCTTTTAGCCTTTCTCACTTTATTCCTACATGTTATGACCTCACTAAGATAGCTTTCCTTGCTAATCCCACTTCAGATACTTGTCCACATTTCTCCATGAAAGGAAACACTGAATGGCAATGCCAAGGTGTCAAGGGGTGTGACTGAAGTTAATGTGTGTGTTCCAATAGAGCCCAATTGTGGAATGGTACTCATGCTGGCAAGCATTTACTCACTTACATAGTCCCATTGACATTATTAATGAATATTGAGATGTCCACTTGAGTGACACGGATGTAAACCTATGGTCTGAATCTCTACAGGGAAGATGCTTTCTGCCACCATCTATAGGTGAACCAGAGGAAGAGACAGAATGAGCCAGATCTTATTTGCCTGTTTGTTTCCTGCCATCTCAGTGCAAATATTTTAGTTAAAATACATTTATGCTCTGAGTGTAGGGATAATGAAATGTTATTATCCTTACTGTGTGACAAAAGGGTAACAAAACTGTGATTAATAGGCCCTGAGTGAGGAGTCACCCTAACCAAAGCCTTAGTCTTGCATCACTAGGTAATGGAACTTGGACAGAAAAAGAGAAGAGAGCTCCTACTTTTAGCTAGGAATGAATCCCTTGTGGCAAGGTCTCTGCTGGAGGATCATATATGGAACCCCCTTCTTCCACTGTGCAAAAATTGGGCTGCGTGAACTCTAGTAAGTGCCCTTCTTCCCAGCACTACCAGAGCTGAGTTAGGTTGTGGCATGTCTGGACTGGGCCTGGTACAAAGAAGGCATTGCGGCAACAGGCATAAGGTATCTCTTCATGGAAACCAGGCAGCACTTCCACCTTTAATGTTTGGCCCTGGCCAAGTGCACTACCAGACTCTAGGACTTCATTAACTACTAACAACAAACCACAAGTGGGATGCAGCCAAGGGGAAAAGGAGAAAATGGTGTGTTAAAGGGATATTTACTCATTGGATGTTCACACAAGCAGGTGAGGGAAACTGAGGTGAAGGACTACTGGCAAAGACAGTGTGAGGGTGGATGTTTTATTCGTTGCATAAAACATTGTTGATATATTGTTGTTGTGTTTTCCTGTTCAATAAACCTTTCCTTGTTTTATATATAGACTCACGGCTTGTGAAAGGGCAAGTATTGCCTGTTAAGGGAACTAGGGAAGGTGTTTAAATTTTCTCGTGTTGGTGACTGGTTGAAACATCATTGAATCTGATGTGGGTGCAGGCTTTCACTTAAGATAGCTTTAAGAAACAGTTAAGCTTCTTTATGAAACAATAGCAGCCTCTACCCCAATCACTGACTCATGCGAGACCTCTCAGGAATTTGAACTGTATGAGAAAGGGGCTTGGCTGAGTATTGTTTTTGTAGAGGTGTGTATGTGTGTGAGAGAGAGCAACAGGAGACTCAGATTGAAACACACACGGAGATAGAGCAGATAGCCAGTCACAGCCTGAATAAGCACTAAGAGACTAGCCCTGAGAAAAGTATAGAGAGAGCGCTTTTGAGCTGCATGCTTGCTGAAAGGACTTTGGAGCTGCAAACAAAGAAACTAAATCCTGTGGTTTGATTCCTCCTGTGTTTAGGGAAACAGGATTTTGTACATTCTTTGTCAATGCATGGGATTGCATCAGATACCTGACTCCATCGTTGTCCATTTCTTTTCCTAACAGAAAGAACCCGAAGGGCCCCAAACTTTAAGTTTGGCTAAACACTTAGGTCAAAAGGGGGTTACATCAAGTTTCTGGGTGGGTGCTCAAGCCAGTACTGTTTGTTAATTTTAAGAGGAATTTCTGGATATTTGAATCCAGCTTTTTTTGCTGCCAACACCACCATGCAGAAAGTATTTGATTAAAAACTGAGAATTTTTAAACATGTTTACAGAATTCAGTAAATCGGCATTTCCTAAACAGTCGACATATTCTGGACCCTCAGCCTGCACAGCTATTCTTTAGTGTAAAATCAACTAGACGTGGCACAAAAATGATGAACTATAGAAAAGGTGTGAACATACTGTACTATTTTGTTTTTCTTGGCTTACTCCTAAAAATACAAGTTTGCAAATTAATTTTGGCAGGTTTTTAGTGGCAAATAATAAATATCAATTTCAACTGGAGACTGAAGCCTTAGGAATATATTTGGTGCATATAGATACCCACATAATGACAACAAGAGAGAAAAAAAGATGTAAGGATGGGAGGCATTATAGACCTTATTTCCACTAACAGTAGAATGTCTCATAATTCATAAAAGAAAGGGCTTCAAATGAGTTATGAAGGTCATTCCTTATTTCCTTCATATATGGCAAGAAATTCTATTATAATACTGTCCAGCTTCATTGCACATGTTCTATTATGCCATACTCCATTTTAAGACCCTAATAATTCAAATGTTTGCTTTTATTTCTTTTAATAAATAAATCATATGATTTCCCAGAACAAAATAATAAATAAGTACTTGGATACTTCAAAACATCCCTGAAAGGAATATTTAAATAAAATATTAGAACTTTCTTTCTCCTCAGACATTTTTGCCTAAAAAATACTTTTTCTGATCTCAGACTCGAGAGAGTATAAACTGGCTCAAGCCAAACAAAACACTTCCCCTCTGCTCCCCCACTCTCCTAAAAAAGTAAACCTGGATAAAATGTGGCTTTCTAGTATTTTCAGCCTTGGAGTAGAAAAAAGCCTTTTGTTATTTCACAAATATTCTGAAGAAAGCAGAGAAAAAATATAGAAGTCAGTCAGAGTGTAACTCAGAGAGAAAAACTGGAGAGAAAAAAAGACTCAAATAAAAGCGAGCAGTGCAGGCCATGCTACAGGAAGAGACAGAGGAGACGAAGTAAGTATGGTTCATGCCTAAAGGAATCATGGTTCATCCATATATGCTCTTTATGAGAGTATGATTCTCAGTTTCATTATCCTTTATGTACATGGAAGTGGAATGCCCCGATTTCAGCCCTGTGCTATAGCCCCTCTCTCAGTTTGTTTTTCCTCATCCTCAGTCCCCATTTTGAAAAATACAGAAATACACATAGTACATTTGGGACAGGCTACTTTTGCCTCCCCCAGTTTTGAAATGTTACTGACGTCCTCCTTGGCAATGATCTTAGTACTCTGGATCTCCCCAGGATATCATTTTGGCCAAGAGCTTAGCAGGATTCAAGAAATGATTAGACATTTCTACAGATAATGATACTATATATATATGATGCTTATGCTTCAGGACCTAAGCCAAACACTAAGTAATGGGGTCTAAAGTTATTCCATAAATGTCCATTGTCAGAGACAGGATACTGAAGTAGATGGAACACTGCTCTGATCTGTATGGCAATTTCTAAGTTCCTGTGATCTCATTCTCTTTCTTTTGCATTTGGGTTGCAAAAGAGATTCCTGCAGAATTCCATAGAATTCTCCGTGCCTTCAAACAGCAGCAAACAGTTTTTAACCCAGATAAAAATGGTCAGACATTACTAATAGCAGTAATACTACAATAACAATTGTCCTACTATATTTACCACTTATTGGTCAGTGAAAAATTAGATGGGCAAGGATTTAAAAAAAGGTTGTCTAAAGTTAGGTTCCAGATCCCTTAGTTAGGTTCTAAAATAAATGACCTCAATAAGAGCTAAGGTGTACTCTTAACTTTTGAAAATCAGGTTACTGTGGTCCCAGTCCTGCAAAGATTTATGTGACGGATTAGCTTTCGGCATACAAGTGGTCCTGCTGAAGTCAAAGGGACTATTTGTGTGCCTAAAGTAAAACATATGTGCAAGACTTTGCAAGATCTTTGGTCCTTATTTAGGTTCATTAATAAGGATTTCATAGCCTAACTTTGCCAAGATTTGCAAAAGTGGGTGCCAAGAGGTTTATATTACAACTCTATCAAGACAAAGGTTTATAACTATCAGAGACACTGGAGGCTTAGAGAAATTTGGAAAAGACCAACACTAGAAAATCAATAATTTAAGAAATTTCTCATAAATGACTAATTAAATGCTTATTTAAATTATATCACTCCATTTAATATTCAAATGTATGAACAAGGAGGCACTGACTTACTGTATTCCCACCACTGAAATCAAGAAATATTCCTTATGGAGGTTTGTACGCATGCGCTGTTGGGATTCGCTCCTCTCTAGGGCGGCTGGGAGCCAGGCAGCCCCACTACCTGGGGCAACAAACGACAGGTCAGGGGCTCCGACCCTCAGGCAGGGCTGAGCCTGCAGTTTGGTTTATTAAGCCCAGGCCCTAGGTCAGGGCGGGGCAGCAAACAACAGTTCAGGGGCTCAGACCCTCAGGCAGGGGCTGAGCCAACAGTTTAGTATTCAAGCCCCGGCCCTAGGTCAGGGCGGGGCAGCAAACAGTTCAGAGCTCAGACCCTCAGGCAGGGGCTGAGCCATGTAGGTCAGTATATAAACCCAGGCCCTAGCTCAGGGCGGGGCAGCAAACAACTAGTCAGGGCTCAGACCCTCAGGCAGGGGCTGAGCCAGCAGTTCAGTCTATTAAGCCCAAGCTCCTACGCCTGAGCGTCGGGATGAGGGGGAGACTGCCACCCGTGAGTAGGGTGGCAGGGGGGATGCAGGCCCACTCACTCCTCTGTGTCCCAGCCCGGGGCCCTAACAGCGGCAGGCAGCCTGCTGCTGTGTCAGTGGGGATCCCGGCCGCAACACACTGACATTGGCTCTGGTTTGGCTGCAGCCAGACTAGGGTCGGCTGCCCCCGGGCCACTTCCAGACTCCCCCTTGGGGCCTACCTGGATCCTGGGGTTGTCCTCTGCAGGGTCCAGGTGCATGGGTTCGTCACGGCCGGGGCTGGGTGATAGGTCTGGCAACTCCTCCGAGAAGTCGGCCCAGGGTAGCTCTGGTGGCTCTTCCGGGTAGAAGGCGCAGGGGAGCTCGGGCCACTCTGGGCGGCTACCCCGGGCCGCGGGAGTGTCCCAGTCCTGAGCTCCCTGAGGGACGTCTGCTCGCTCCAGCTGCTGGCCTCTGACTGAGCTCTGAGGGCTGGCCTTTAGAGTTCCGGGTCGGCGCCTGACCCTTTGCGGGGCGGCTCAGAGCTCTTTAGCTCCACCCAGTCCGGCCTCCAGCTTGGCTTTTCCTCCTCTGGGGTGGCTGGGAGCCAGGCCACCTCACTACAAGGTTGTATGTTTACACACTCAGGAAGAAGACACTGTATTTGTCTATATTTGGTCCATATTTTGAATTTTACCTTTGCAACTTTAAGTAATGAAATCTTAAATTAAGCTTAAATTCTGCAAAAAGTGAAGGCAAAGACACTCCTCCCCCTCACATACACACACACATCAGAGAAAGTTTTCCACCTGGCACTGGTAAATGGATCTTTCAATCCCTCGAGAACAGAAAATTGGGGAATTAAAGGTGATTAATAAAGAAAATAATAACACTTAAAATGCATACGGTGCTTTCTATTTTCCAAGCACTGTGCAAATGTTAAATAACCAATCCTCACAACTTCTTGCATAGCAGGCATGCATTACTATCCGTCATTGTACAAAAGAGGAACATCATCTAGTCCTTGTCTCCGTCCGCTAGACCATGTTGCATCAGAGAAAAAGAATAAGGAAGGAAGCAAAGAAAACATATGAAACTGACCAAACATCCACACACATATACACACACCCAACACATTACAAAACTGAAGGCGAACTATGTTACTGGAGAAGCTTTACACAAGAAGCACAAACAAAATTTGAAAATAGTTTCAGGAATTACTGAAGTACATTACTAGAAAAAAAATTCTTTCTGTTTCTACAATGGTCAGTACTGATGGATGAAGATGAATACAAACGTTTATTTTTTAACTGTACCAGACATTTCTGCTGCACAATACAAAGTCTTTAAAGCGTCTAAAACTGTAGCTTGTTTCCCTCTGCTTTCACATGGAGAGAATCCAAGATGGCAGCTGTAATCAAGTTCACTGAGGCCACTTTAGAAAGTTTCATTTGCTTTCAAAGGGTCTAAAGCCAACAGCTGTTGTTTCTCTTCTTATTGTTTTTGTAGAGGTGTGTATGTGTGTGAGAGAGAGCAACAGGAGACTCAGATTGAAACACACACGGAGATAGAGCAGATAGCCAGTCACAGCCTGAATAAGCACTAAGAGACTAGCCCTGAGAAAAGTATAGAGAGAGCGCTTTTGAGCTGCATGCTTGCTGAAAGGACTTTGGAGCTGCAAACAAAGAAACTAAATCCTGTGGTTTGATTCCTCCTGTGTTTAGGGAAACAGGATTTTGTACATTCTTTGTCAATGCATGGGATTGCATCAGATACCTGACTCCATCGTTGTCCATTTCTTTTCCTAACAGAAAGAACCCGAAGGGCCCCAAACTTTAAAAATATCAATATGATCCTGACAGACACTGATAGTTGAGTTCTCGTTAAACCACATTAAGTCATACAATACTTTTTTTAGGAGGACAGCTCTTATTGCAATTTATTTCTTAATCAAAAATAATTTGGAGAAACAGAGGGATAATATCTAAAGATTATGGGTGTGATGAGGTGTCCGCGCCACACTGGTGGAGACAGGGTTAAAAGGGGAGGCGGGACAGCAGGCACCCAATCAGAGAGGGGCTACAACGAGCAGCAATTAAGGCAGAGCAGGCCCATATAGAAAGAGAGCAGCAGGGCAGAGGGGGCAGTTCCCTTTTGGGAGTCCGGGGGAAGGGACTGGGTCCCTGAAGGGCTAAGGGAACCATCAGCACCCTGGACAGAGCAGTGCTGGGCCAGGTCAGGGGAGCGAGCAGGAGCTCCAGCCTGACTGTCTGAAGGACTGAAGCCCTGATACAGGGGCAGAGAAGGTGCTAGGGTTCCGGGGAACTGGCCCAGGGAAACAGATGGTGGGGGTTGAAGGAGTTGCAGTGTGTGACTGCGGCCTAGAGGGTCCCTGGGTCAGGGAGTAGTGGGCAGACCAGAATGGCCAGTGAAGGGCTGCAGTTTGTCACAAAGGCAAGTGGCTAAAAACTTGGGCTGCAGTCGGCCATGGTGGCAAGTGGCTGGACAGAGGACCGCATTTCTCCCGGAAAGGGTGGGGGGAAATGGAATTGGGCACAGCCAGAGGGCTGTATGCTGAGCAGGATGCTGGAATCCTTGAGGTGAGGCAGGTCCAGAGCATAAGTGACAGCGGCAAGAAACCACCAGAGGAGGGCGCCCTGTGAAAAGACTGAGCTAATTCCCAGAATGACCAGCAGGAGGCATCAGTGGTGAGTTTAGCACAGTTACAACTGGCCCCACTCTCAGCTAGTGTAAGCAAGCATAGCATCGCTGACTTCAGTGGAGCTACATCAATTATACCAACTGGGATCTAGGCCCAGTTTTTTCAGAGACTGAGGGAGGGGGGAGATTACTTTTTTCCAGGTTTGATAAGAAGTAAAACAGAAGATGCAATAGATATTTGATTTTAAGAAAAGGGGAAAAAACTAATACAAGATGAACAGATGTTTCTGAAACATTAGAAAAGATAGACAGACAGCAATTTGGTTTTTGTCTTTAATTTTTGCTACAGATTCTGAAACAGATTGGAGAGATTTAATGTTAAAAAAAAGTAAAAACTGGTTGCTTCAGACATGAATCTTGAGCTCACCAGCAGTGGTCAGAACTTTATAAAATAAATAAATAAATAAAAAACCCATACAACCCTGAGTAGCTCTTAATGCTCTAAGAGCCTCAACTGGTATAACGATGAGCACGCTTATCTCTGTTTGATCTGTTTGGGAGTTGAAGGTGCCCAATCCCTCACAAGATCAGGCCCTTACTTTTCTGTTGCACTTTGCAGTGACTGTTCCCTCAGCAAGCATCCCATATAAATAGAAGCTGCCCATTGGAAACAAGGCTATGCAGAAAATAGCTCCAGACCTTGTTGTTTTTTGCAAAATATAATGCCCTGGGAGCGAGTGAGAAAGCAGAGGATTGAAAGTTACTTTGCATTCTCCATTCTAGATCAGCCAAATAAGATTTTGGCAGACCTTACCTGGTGTCTAGGATGTGACATTGCATAGTCTGGATTTGTCCTGCTCCTGCTGGGATAGCTGGTCACCTTGTATTACACTGAATGTTTTTGCATATATTACATGCCAAAAACCAAGTTAATTAGCCAAGTCACAACAACAGATAATTATAAAATGGTTAAGACATGATAGATGTTAACTGCTGATATACAGAAGGACTAAAGCAATTCTGAATAAAGCAACCTAAGAGTATTAAAAGTGCCCTGAACAGACATTCAGATGTATGTATTCATTATTTCCTAAAACTACTTTCTTGAACTGGAGTACAGCCAAGAAGAAGAAACTGAATGAAAGCCCTCCCCAAGTGTAAAGAAGGTTTGAGGGCCCTTCCAACACCTCACACTCCCCTGGTGCTACATAAGGCAAGATGGGCAGGATATCAGAATGCCAAATTTAACATTTCTACCTTACATGAGGATCTGAAGGTTTCTGGCCAGTTTTCTGAAGTCAGTGGAATTACAGTGGTGTAATATTAGTGCAAGTAAGAGGGAATTCACGCTCCTTTTTCTGAATTCTAATTTCACCATAACACTGTCAAGGTATGATTCCTCACTCTGAACCTTAGCGTCCAAAAGATGGGGTACCTGCATGAACCCCTCTAAGCTTAATTACTAGCTTAGAAATGACAGAGCTGCCACCAACCAAAAATATAGTGTTTTGGGACACTTTCTGGCCCCCAAAACCTTCCCTGGGGACCCCAAGACCCAAAACCCCTTCGGTCTCACAACAAAGGGAAATAAACCATTCCCCCCTCCTTTCTTCATCCCAGATTCTCCCCTCCCTGGGTAACATTGGGAAATCCCTGTGATTCAACTCCTTGAATCTTAAAACAGAGAGGAAATTCATCTTCCCCCCCTTCTCTCCCCCTCCCAGAGTCTCCCTGAGAGAGTGACAGTGATCCTAACACAGAGAGAAATCAGGCTTTTCCTCCCCCCTTCTCTCCTTTCCCCCACCAATTCCCTGGTGAGTGCAGACCCCCTCCCCTTGGGTTTTACACCAGAATAAAAAAAATCAATCAGGTTCTTAAAAAGAAAAGCTTTTAATAAAAGAAAGAAAAAAAGTAAAAATTGTCTCTGTAAAATCAAGATGGAAAATGTTACAGGGTCTTTCAGCTTATAGACACTAGAGAGAATCCTCCCCCCCAGCACAAATACAAGTTGCAGCAAACAGAGATGCAATCCTTCCAGCAAAATACACACTTGCAAATAAAGAAAACAATCAAAAGACTAAACCGCCTTTCTAACTGATACTTACTAAATTGAACAGAAGAGGCTGTTTCAGAAAATTGGAGAGTCTGTATACATGTCTGGTCCCTCTCAGAACCCAGAGAGAACAAAGAAAAACCCAAAAAGCACAAACAAAGGCTTCCCTCCACTGAGATTTGAAAGTATCTTGTCTCCTGATTGGTCCTCTGGTCAGGTGTTCCAGGTTTACTGAGCTAGTTAACCCTTTACAGGTAAAAGAGACATTAATTCTTAACCATCTGTTTATGGCAAACACACAAAGAAGTGATTCGGGACTATTTAGAAAAGCTGGGCGAGCACAAGTCCATGGGGCTGGATGCACTACATCTGAGGGTGCTAAAGGAGTTAGTGGATATGATTGCAGAGCCATTGGCCATTATCTTTGAAAACTCATGGTGATTGGGGGAGGTCCCAGAAGACTGGAAAAAGGCTAATGTAGTGCCCATCTTTAGAAAAGGGAAGAAGGAGACTCTGGGAAACTACAGGCCAGTCAGCCTCAACTCAGTCCCTGGAAAAATCATGGAGCAGGTCCTCAAGGAATCAATTCTGAAGCACTTAAAGGAGAGGAAAGTGACCAGGAACAGTCAACATGGATTCACCAAGGGCAAGTCATGCCTGACTAACCTAATTGCCTGCTATGAGGAGATAACTGGGTCTGTGGATGAGGGAAAAGCAGTGGATGTGTTATTTCTTGACTTTAGCAAAGTTTTTGACACGGTCTCTCACAGTATTCTTGCCAGCAAGTTAAAGAAGTATGGGATGGATGAATGGACAATAAGGTGGATAGAAAACTGGCTGGATCATTGGGCTCAACGGGTAGCGATCAACGGCTCCATGTCTAGTTTGCAGCCGGTTTCAAGCAGAGTGCCCCAAGGGTCGGTCCTGGGGCCGGTTTTGTTCAATATCTTCATTGATGATCTGGAGAATGGCGTGGACTGCACTCTCAGCAAGTTGCAGATGACACTAAACTGGGAGGAGTGGTAGATACGCTGGAGGGTAGGGATAGGATATAGAGGGACCTAGACAAATTACAGGACTGGGCCAAAAGAAACCTGATGAGGTTCAATAAGGACAAGTGCAGAGTCCTGCACTTAGGACAGAAGAATCCCATTCACTGTTACAGAATAGGGGCTGCATGCTAGGAAGCAGTTCTGCAAAAAAGGACCTAGGGGTTACAGTGGACAAGAAGCTGGATATGAGTCAACAGCGTGCTCTTGTTGCCAAGAAGCCTAACGGCATTTTAGCCTCTATAAGTAGGGGCATTACCAGCAGATCGAGGGATGTGATCATTCCCCTCTATTTGACATTGGTGAGGCCTCATCTGGAGTACTGTGTCCAGTTTTGGGCCCCACACTACGAGAAGGATGTGGAAAAATTGGAAAGAGTCCAGCGGAGGGCAACAAAAATGATTAGGGCGTTGGAGCACATAAGCTATGAGGAGAGGCTGAGGGAACTGGGATTGTTTAGTCTGCAGAAGAGAAGAATGAGGTGGGATTTGATAGCTGCTTTCAACTACCTGAAAGGGGGTTCCAAAGAGGATGGATCGAGACTGTTCTCAGTGGTACCTGATGACAGAAAAAGAGTAATGGTCTCAAGTTGCAGTGGGGGAGGTTTAGGTTTGATATTAGGAAAAACTTTTTCACTAGGAGGTTGGTGAAGCACTGGAATGGGTTACCTAGGGAGGTGGTGGAGTCTCCTTCTTTAGAGGTTTTTAAGGTCAAGCTTGACAAAGCCCTGGCTGGGATGATTTGGTTGGGAATTGGTTCTACTTTGAGCAGGGGGTTGGACTAGATGACCTCCTGAGGTCCCTTCCAACCCTGATATTCTATGATTCTATGATTATGGTATTATGGAAACTTACAACTCCAACCCATTGTTAAATTTGTATTAAATCTGAAAAAATATTGGGACCAATCCTCAACTGATATAAACTAAGATAGCTCAGGATCTGGGTCACTGTTGTTAGGCTCTTTACACCCTAACCCAGCACAGTAGATGCACTCAGTAGCTTTTACCTCCATCAACATGAAACCTAGATAATGTCACCAGTAAAGATGAATTTTGTGATTTCAATCTATTCCCCCCAAATGTTTGTCCACATTGTCACAGTTCGCCCTCGCTTTTCTTGGGCAGAGACATGAGTCTCTATCCACCCTGATGGACATAATTCCAGGTAGCCTATACTGTGACGACAGCAAGTCAGACTTGGCTCAGCAGGCCTGGTTCGCTTTTCTTCTCAAAGGCTAATAACAGCGTAATTACCCATAGTTAAGTTACCACATAGCTCTTTCTATATAAGCACATTTATTCTTAAAGCAGAAGCACTGCAAAAAGATAACATTAAAAACAATGAAAGAACATGCATGCTAATACAATTACCAGAGATCAGCCCAGCTCCCACAAGGGCTCTGGCAGGTGAACAATCCTTCAAACCCCACTAGAGGTTTTATAAGTGTGGTTACAAGTTCATAACCATCCTGGTTCAGAACAAGCACAGTCATGAAAAATGTAGTTCCTCTTTCTAGAACCTGGGTCTTTGATCTGGGAATAAGTAATTCATAGACAATGGGTCTTTCCCCAGGGCCTAGCTTCAAAGGCTGGATTTTTGCACAATCAGAGGAGTTATATTTGCATATACTCCCCCTACAGTTTTCCTAGGAAACTCACTTAACTTTAAAAGTTCACATTGTTTCAAATAGTTCTTTGTAGCTCAGAACACTTCTCAAGGTTTACATTAGCCAGGTCTCCTCCCTACAGATTTTATGTATAATCCCGCAATAATATATAAGCATTAATTTTTGTAATAGAATGAACTGCTAAGATACTTAATGTTAAGATACTTAACTTAAAGTTTGTCTAGGATATTGCCAAATCTGTCATATACATCACATTAGTCATCTCACCATTTGGAATGACATGAAGACTCCAACTATTAAGAGATACAGACTCCGAATAGCCAGGTTATCTTGTGTCTGATCAATATACTGGCAGAGCCTGAAGGGAAACTTCTTGCACACTGACATCTACTAAAACCTACTAATGTCATCAAAAATATTTATACAGATATTTTTTAAATTGCACAATTATTCTTGAATTATAAGAGAGCAAAAGAGAAATTAGATGTGAGTAATTTAAAAGACCCTCTCAGACACCAAACTGTTTTAAAAAATTGTGCAGGGCATTCCCTGTAACTTGACATCTTTAAGTCATGATATAAGGACTTCAGTAACTCAGCCAGAGGTTAGGATCTGTTACAGGAGTGGGTGGGTGAGGTTCTGTGGCCTCCAATGTGCAGGAGGTCAGACTAGATGATCATGATGTTCTCTTCTGACCTTAAAAATCTATGAGACATAATACTATTCATTTCAAAGTGGAATTACTCATTATCTTCAATGGAAGACTTAAACCTGATGGCTCTGTACTGTCCCATGAGTGTGCACATAACTGTACACTATCTGCTTTCCCTACTGCACTTTCATTTAAATGAACTTTTCCAATGGTTTTTCATACAGAATATTTATAAAGACTGAGTAGGCCTCTTACATACACTGAATGGAGAGACCATGATAGCTCCAAGGAAGTTATTCTGTTGTATTGAACCAGTAAGTTACATACAAAGTGACCAGCTTTAAGAAGGCCCGACTGTAGTGTAGTCAGCAATCTATTTCACTCCATATATCAGGGCAGGATTTAGGCAGACATGTGGTGATACTATGCCCCGTATGCTGTACTCCTCAGTTATATGGGCTCTGTATCCCAGCAGTTTCAGCAAAAGAAACATTTGTATTTTACACAATAGTCCTGTCTGTTCTCTGTTCTGAGGGACTGTGGTGGGTTCTACAAACCTCACACTGGGATGGAAGGGGTTAAAGGACAACACTGGGCCCAGAAAGCCTTGCCCCTCCAGGCCTGCAGTGCATGGTCCAGGTGGAGAGAAAGCTTAAAACGGAGTCAATCAGCTCAGAAGGGAGGAGGCTGAAGAGGAAGAGGGACCTACCCTGAGGGCTGCTGAACAAGGGTACCAAAGAAGCCTCATTGTTCCCCTACATTGTTGTCTCTCACAGAGCCCGGGATCCCCTACCAACTGCCCTTGTTGCAAGAGGGGCATAAATCTCATTTTCAGTGCCCTGCTCCAGTAAGAGAAGGGTAAGGACAGTGAAACCCTGAGGTGAGGATAAGCCATGCATAAGGGTTAGAAACTGGACTTGATGCCTTTCCACTTTGGAGGCAAGAGACTGGAAATGGGGTATAGTAACCATGAGGCCACTTGGCCCTCAGAGGTCTCTACTAGAGGGTCACTATAGCAATGTAAGCAATTACTAGGAGGTTTATTATTTAGGGATTCTTTTTAAAATTGAATGTAAAATAAAGGACATTCAACCACAAACGCTGGGTGATATCATATTCATTTTTCATACATGTCAAAGTTTCCATTGACTGCAGTCAATTCTGGGCATGGAAATGTATTCTGAAATACTGAAAGCGATGTTAAAAGTTTAAAACAGCTTAAATTTAAAAAAAGAAAATTCAGATTGAAATGATCATTTGACATTTAAACCAGACCAATAACATTGTTTGTTGTTTGTTTTTAGATTCATCGGAGGGCGCAATTAGACCCACAGGCCAAGATTTTAAAAATTGACTAGTGATTTTTGGTGCTCGACTTGAGATCCCTAAAAAGAGGCTGCATTTAAATTGGACCTTTGATGCTATTAAAATATTACCCCACTCCCCTCAGACCAAGAACTGCAGATGGGGGACTTCCCTCAGGGGGCACTAGGACCCATGCATTCTTTCCCTTCCCCTCCCCCTCCAGCCTTATGACCTTGGGGAAAGAGGCTACAGGGAGCAGCCAACCAGAGGCTGAAGCTAGCAGAGCAGCTGTAATTCAAGCAGGGACTAAGGAACACTGATGGTGTAATCAGACTGCTTCAGTTTTCATTTTAAACATTTCATCCCCTGTGCTGATTGGCTGTTCACTCCAACCCCAGCCCTCCCTTCGTCCATCTGCTTAGCTCAAAGGATTTAATAAACACAACCAAAAAATCGTGGCACTAACGTACTATTTGCAAACCATCACTCTGTTCGTGCGCTTGTGCATTACACTTCTTGCCACATCCCACATCTGTCTTGTCTACTTGGACTGTAAATTCTTTGGGTCAGGGGCTGTCTCCTAGTCTGTTTGTAGAGTGCCTAGCACAAAGAGGCTGTGTTCTCAGCTAGTGCCTAAACACTACTGTCAGACAAACACATAACAACAATAATAATAATCTCAAACCCTTACATCATCAATTTGGCCACGCAGTGTGTTGGGGTTCACCAAGAATGCAGGTTCATTACTGGTGGTTGACTTTTATTTGCATTTTCTCATGAAAAGGTAGTCTTAATCAGTTTAGCTAGTAAAATAAATTTCATTTTGAGAAATTTCCAAAGAAAACTGTTTTTCTAAAATGTCATGAGTTCTAAACATGACATTGGAAAAGTTTATTGCGAGTTTTTAATGCAATTTGGTACCTAGAACCTTTAATGTTTCTGCAACCAGCCATTCCAGTTCTTTCAGAAAGAGTTCAGTGCTCTACAGGTTTCGATTACCATTTGTGTCATAGTTTGTTAGATTTAGGACCTACCTGGCCAGGAGCTGGCTGTAGTTCCTCTAGCTGAACACCAGGAACAAAAGATTAAATCAAAGCAGTTATCTTCTGATGCTAAAAGTGCTAAAATAATCCGTCAGGTTTAGCAATATAAGCAAACTTAACAGGCTTTGTAGTAGCTTTGACAACAAATTATATTCCGAGTACTGGTACAACTATTTTCCTAAAAGCTCTGAGCACTGGAATTAAAGGATTTTTGCAAGATCCCCTTGGAATAGTAATAATCTGAATCTTTCTATTATCATGGTCAATGCACCTGAACAAATTAATTTGAAGATGCAGTAAAGAGCAACAGTCACACATGCTAAATATTTAGCTTGTACAGAAAGCGGCACATAACTCTAGAGAGATCTTATCTATAGCAATTACCTAGGAGTTGAATTTTAATCTTTCAAACTATAGATATTAGAAGGGAGTTACAAAAATTAGTTATAAATATCAAATATATTTTGCATTTTCTAGACCACCAAGTATTCACAAAATGTATTTTATTTGTGTCATGAAGTTTCCAACACTATGTACACTTTACTTGGATAAAAATCCCACATGGGAAGAAGTCAAACAAAGTGCATTTACTTGAACTCTGCCTACATTGTATGATATTAGTGAGCATTCTTCTGAACATGGCTTTGGATGCTTTTTAGGCTACTTTATCATAAATTTGGTTCTACATTTAATTTAATGAGCTGTTACACACAGCATATAGTGTAATGAATTTGGAGTCACATTAAACTGTATCTCAACAATTTAATTTAAATGACTGTTTTGTATGTTAATTTATTTTCAGTAGATTTTCATGAACTGATTTATTGAAGATTAATTACTGTATAAATAATAGACATCACAGGGCTGATTCTCTTGTCTGATGCAGGTACAGTTACGGAATGGTAAATTATACCTAATCCTCCCCCAAAATGCTCCTATCCTGTTGATTACAAAAACTGCGCCAAAATCCTAAGCACACAGACCAAATCCTCCTACTTGATTTGATGCCATAGCAACACAAAAATGGTCCAGAGATATCCTCACAAAGCCCAAAAAAAGGGATGTGGCCTGTGAGAGGAAACAGGGATCAGCAAAAGTGCAGTAATAAATTTGAAGGTGTGCACTATTGATATATTGGAGGAAATTCTCAGGGATGCCTGTGAGCCCACTGTTAAAATTCTGGCAATAAATTAAAGGGAGAGTTGTGGCAATTTCTCTGCCTCTGATAGAGCCACCCCACTCTCTGGATATTAGAAAATGATCCTTTCCAGATATGAATTACCTCTGGGACCCTCAAATATTTCTGATGAGAAAATTTTGTGGGTTTGCAAAGAAAAAGTCTGATTCTGTCAGGTATTTTCAAAATATTTCCTGGGCACAGATGTCCCCAGACTTCCCACAGATGTCTAAATCCCCTCTTCTTATACCTACTGAACACTGTGCTATACTATCAATTTTTCAAGAGCAAAGGATAAAGGTGGTTTACTAAATGGTGCTGTCTCCTCTTTTAGCAGCGAGAAATGGTTTTGTTTTAAATGGAAAAACAAATCAACACATTTTCCATTCCCTCCCCCTCCTCTAGTCAGCGCCTGGGGTTATCACAGACTCAGTGAGGGGCTTTTTGTGGGAGCTCCTTGTTAAAATGATGGTCAGGACTTCACTGACCTACACGTGGGTGCGGGAGGATAAGTATTTCAGAGAATTCCTATGCCTCTGCAAATAGCAGGTTATATGGACTTCATTTCCGCCCCAGAAACAGCACACTCCCACCCATAACAAAAAACAAAAAAAAGTGAGCAGCTGTGATCAGATGTGTTGTTTGAGCTGGAACCCACTTGCTATAAGAGTGAGGGAGCTGCTAGAAGTTTCTCTGCCCTTTACCTCTAAACCATTGGTCCAAAATAGTGTGAATTTGTTGACTTTTAAAGCATGATACAAACTCACCTATTTATCCAGGCTTCTAGGGAGAGAGGACACAATAAAGACTGGTGATAGTGGATGCTGGGTTATTATATAGGCTTTGATTTAATCTCTGGTTAATCGTTTTATAGTTGTGGGGGTGATGAGCAACAGGTGGTCAATTTTTTTGTGACAGTATGTTTAATTTACTGCAAAGACTCCGATAACCTAGGGTAGCACTTCCTAAATATAGGTATTGTAAAGTGAGATAAATTAAATAAGAAGTGTGCAATTTAAAACTTCCCTTGGCAGCTTTAAATTTATCCCTATTCCTCCTCATCTGAGAGCACAGCCAACCCGTAGTGGTAAGGGAGGTGTCATTGCACCTTGAGGGATAAAGTGAGAACACAACTTTCCAATATGCATTATTTGTGATATGGATGTCCTGATCATTTCATACCAACAAGACATGAGTTTTGGAAGCTGTATTCTATATTCAAAAGAAGTGTGCTGTTTGGAGCTCAGATTTTCACTAGGGAGCTTTTGGATCATGACAGTTCTATGTCTGAATCACCCAGATCTTGCCTGTTATGAATAGGAGTGCTCTGCCGTTTGGTGCTTTGATGGAATATACCAATCCTCTGTGTTTCAAAGTGACATATAAGTTAATTAGGATCCTGTTCCAGAGCTAGAAAAAAGGTGCAAAGTGCAGCTGGGCTATCAGACAACATACACAGCTGCATTTGTTGTTAGCGTTAATATTCAAACCAGGTGACCAAATCTCCTTGGAGTCTTCTAACTGACCTCTACGGGTTCCAGGTTATTCATTCTAGCAGCACTGAAGTCTGTGACCCCTTTGTGGAAGTCTGCTGGGCAACGGAAGATTCTCCCTGCAAAGTCAAATCTTTCAGTGGTCTGGGCTGCCACCGTGGCTCCTACACCACCTCCCATGATGATCCATGGCTCAGGGGGTGATCCGTGTGCAGATCACCACACCTATATCTGACCCTAAGTTATGGATCATAATTATCTTACTAAACTCAGGTTAAACATTTGGTAAAGCATATCTAGAAAATGTAAGGCAGGATTTTCAAATGCATTCAGTGCTCACCTAACTCTGCTCTCAAAACTCTCATTGGCTTAAGGGGAATGAGGAGGGCAATGCTAAGTGCTTGTGAGGCTCCCACTTTTAGTGTTTCATTAACTGCACATGTGCAGTATGTTTTGCTGATAACACTGAAATGCTGCAAACAGTATGTCCTATAAAAGGAAAAATATCACACCATCTTATAAGCCATCTTTATATCTAAAGCATTATTTTAGCATATAAACCACTACAAGTAAAAACACTGTGAAACCAAAACCATGGAACAGCTACATGAAAAAAGACCTTTATTTTTTGCCCCACATCATTTTCAACACTGCAAAGCAAATGCAACGGTCAAGAATGTTTGACATTCCTAGCTAAAGATACCAACCAATGGGGCTGCAGCTATTTCACACAATGTCCCTCCTGTGCAGAACAGCAATATCCATTCTAGTTACCATGACATACAGTGACAACAGGCAAATTTTTCACCTTTCAAATGGACCAGAATCTTTTCTGTATAAAAGTCAGATCAGCCAGTATTTTCCTAAATTGGACAATGTTTGCAAGTAGAACAGAGGTAGTGCTTCTAAAACTACCTCTTCAACCCCATGCTGAAGATTTATTGAAGACAATATAGAATGGCAACAATAGTCAATCACAGGTGGCAGATTGTCCTTTTAGTAGGCATAGCAAGGCTAATCAGTCTAAAAGCGCTTTCCCTTCTGCCCCGAGGCCATTTACTGTTAGAATCCATTTAAAAATTCAGTAGCCAATAAAAATGCTGAAATTATTTATTTTAATTTAGAAAAATTATTGACAAGCGCTCAAGGTGCTAAATATGAGCAATCCCAGATACCTTTGTTTGGTAAAGCACCCAACTGGTGTAATTTACAAAGACCCACATTTTAAAAGAAAGTTTTAAAACAAGGTTTTGTGGTACTGTCATCCCCAGAGATGTCAAGCACAGAAGAAAGGCTGTGAGTGAAAGTAAAAGAATGGGAAGCACTGAATCCTGTCTTACTCTGAGTTCATTAAAAAAAGTCCTCAAATGAGGATGAATGGGAACGTGGGTTACTGAACTATAATCACAGGTTGACAATAAGGTCGTGAACAACTGTTTGTGTTTATTTCTATGCATCAGAGGATATGCAGACGGTGGGAGCTACCAAAAACTATTTGCTATGAAAAGTGAGTGAATAATTATGGAGCAACAGAATGTAGGCTAGTCAACCATGCGTTGGTGTAAGATGTCAATATGCTGCTAGTTCAGATTGGTACAGTACATGCTTTTGGGAGGCATATGGGAAAAGTGAGTCACTGAGTTTATCTACTGCATAACTGAGTACTTTCCAGCAGCAGCTCCCTCTTTTAGGAGGCACACTAGAAAATTTTTTTTCTTGGAATAGCGCAGACATTGGCATACGGATAATTTTATAATAAATGAAGTTATCATCTTACCAGTTTCACAGTTGGGTCCAGTGAAGCCCTGTGGACAGGCACAGACATTGGAAGCGATGCAGGCTCCTCCATTCCTACAACCATCTTTGCAAAATGCTGAAACAGCAAAAGTAGAAAGTATCAGAACCTATTAGCTAAGGGCCAGATTGTGCATAGTAACTGTGCAGGTGTTTCTAGCCCCCCCCCCCAGGCTACCCCCGATGCAGCAGCCAGACACAAATGCAAACCCTGCAGCTTTTTCTAATTCAGAGGCTGTTCCGTACTAGGGATATAAGACACTCCAAAAGGTGCAGGACGGAAGCTTAGTTACCTCTACCACACTAGCCAGATAAGCTGGCAGGGTGAAGAAAGGGGTCTAGATTGCACCATGCTGAGACATTTCAGCCTGTGCACTGCCTCCTACTTCACAGCGGATTGTCCCCTTGAGGCACAAACCCTCCTGAGGGCTTTGCGGCTCTACACTGCCTCCCAATACAGGTCTGTGCCTATTAGACACAACTGAGCACTAAATCAATTAGCTATTTGATTCTTTGTATTCAGCTATTACATCCAAACTATAAAAAATGGTAATATCACCCCAAGAGATAAAGCGCTTAAAAAACTGGCTTTACCAATTATTGTCCAAAATCTGTCCTCACATTTGCATTTGTGCCTTACACTGATGCCAGTGAAGCTGCATCTATTCATTCAAGGACCACTTTCTCCAGATACAAATATTGGAATTCTGCCAGGACTCTGGGGGTTCTTAGATAATTACAGGTGGCCTGCACCTTGGCTTTGCATCTATCTGAAATATGGTACTATCACCAGAATGGGACCCAATGTCTCACATCTCAGTAACTTCTGTGAAATGCAGCACTAGACAGTCTAAAAGCAGCTTTGTGGCTCTGTAAAATTCAGCTTCTTTGTAAAACTAGCAATATAATCTGCAATGTTTACCAGAGTCTGACAGTGGCTGTAAGCAACCAGCTTCTCCTGGAGAGTAAAGGTTTCAGGGTCAGCATCTACTGCTGTCTTTTTTCACTTACAAAAGGACACTACATACGCAACAATATGCAATTCAATCTGTAGTTCATTCAGGTATAATAGCAAGTGATTGATGGTGAATAAATTGCATTTGGTAATAGGTTTTCCTAGCTGGAATGTTCTTGGTTACTGTGGTTATTTTGAACAGACTACTCTGTATGAAAACAAAATTATCTTGGGATAGATACCAGAAGTATTTACTCCACCATTTCGGAGCTTGCAATTTATAAATGCTAAATTCTCAAACTACTTGGAACTTTGTAAAAGACAAAGTCAATAGATATTGGCCCATGCAATCCTCTTTATGGAATCAGGACTTAAATGCTAATGTTCTACAGTTTCCTCTTCAAGGTACACCAACAGATTTGTGTTAACCATGAAACGAGAAATGTTATCAAGTCCAAAGACAAAGCATGTTACAGTCCAGGGTTTCTGATAATTTACCTTTACACATGGTACCATTCCCTGTATAACCTGGCTTGCAGACACAGTGGTG
Organism: Gopherus evgoodei; assembly: GCF_007399415.2. Taxonomy (NCBI): domain Eukaryota; kingdom Metazoa; phylum Chordata; order Testudines; family Testudinidae; genus Gopherus; species Gopherus evgoodei. Next base: position 309,668,826 of record NC_044322.1, on the reverse strand, counting down.
CCCACCCACAGTGTTGAAGCAGAGTGCATTTTCATCACAGCTGTGCTGGTTTGTGATGCATTCATCGTGCTCTGAGAAGAGAAACAAAAGAATGTTATTGAATTGTGACACAAAGCTTTTATATTGCCGTAAACTATATTTCCATGTAAATAAACCATAAACTCGGTAGTTACTAAGCAGGATTTGCATATTGTCCAGAAGTGGATTAAGCAGTGGGCAACACCCTGAAATTTGACATATTGCTTTCCTTCGTTATTCACTTAGCACTTAGTTCTGATCTTTGTTCATTAAAAAAAAGCAGTTTGAAAACAAAGGTGTCTCTCCTCTTTCAGTGAAATGGGTCTTTTACCTTATTCTGTTCTTGGTTTTGGCAGATCAGCACCCACAAGCTAGGCTGCTGCTTATGTTTCCATGTTGCTTCTAGCAAATTTGTTAAATACCGTTTAATACATTTTTATTGATATACCATATGCCTTGCTCTGGCTGTCCAATACAAAACGAACTTCTGCTTCAGACATGTTCTAATGGTGTCAGCATGGAACTGGGACCCACAAACTCCTGAAATTTTAATTTGGACTCAGATACTTTCTTCTGTGGCCTTGGTAACATCACGAAGCCTGGGTTTCCAATTTGTCAAACAGGGCTAATAGTTATCTACTTCAAAGGGCTGTTATGAGAATTAATAGTGTTTGCATTACTGTTTGCAAAGCACTAAAGTGCTAGTTATTGTAACTAGCAATTTCTTTACTAGATATAAAATTATGGGCATACAGAATTTGTTTTACTGGCTCAGGCCTCTGACCCATCAAATCTGTAATTCTGCCTCTTGTAATGACAAATATTTTGCTTCAAATGATGGTTAGAGCATCTATGGTGCAACTAGTCAATTGTACAATATTGTATGGGCACAGGAGTGGGGGAGAACTCCTCTTCTGTTTGTAAGCACCTACCATGACAGGACCCTACTCCTGAGCAGGGTCTCTGGGTACTAGCAGAGTACAAATAATAACCCTAGATAGAATACAAGCTGAGACCCCAGTTCTGCAATCTTCACTGAGTTGAGCCTCCCATTGAGTGTGATGAGTAAGGACTGCAGGCATGAGTCCTGAGGTATGAGATTTAATTACCCTGATCACAGCATGGATAATTAAAAATGTTATTCATAAAATGATCTGGCTCTTTTAAAAATCCAGTTACAGTATTCGACTCTAACCTCCTGCAACAGTGAATTCCACAGGCTAACCTCATGCTGGGTGCAGTAATATTTATGTGGGATCAGTCCATTATAAAAGAGAAAAAATGTCACACCTATGCAATTAGGCACACAAGTATCAGTTGTGCTGTACTGAAATCCTGGCTTTGTGTCATTATCTTAATGTTATTTAAATATAATTTAATTTCCTTGCTTTTTTCATTCCATACAACAAAACAGAGTAACAACTATGGAAGTGTAGGAAACGTATTATTTACTTAATGCACAAAAATATCTTTCCATGCCATTATGATAGTCTCTTGAGTTGTAGGATATGTACAGCAATACTTCGCAATAACTGGGATCCTCGTTGCAATGTACTGAATTTTGCAAGTTATCTGTCTCGTTCAGCCAGGAAGTCCAAAGCAGCTGTTGGGGAGAGCTGCAAGAGGTTGGGCGGCATCCACAGCTGCTGGGACATGGAGCTGTTGTGGTCTCCAGGCCAAGGAGACTTGGCCCTAAATTCCAAGTACTTAAATATATAAGTATTCCCACTGAAATCAATAGGATAATTCATGCATTTAAGAAACCAGCTGGGGCCTTAGAGTACCTGATATGATCTATATCCTACAAAGAAATAGAAAACTACTGTACTTTTGAATGTTGCTTAGTCCAGAGATTACATTATAATGATACAGTATGTGAACTCTTAAAAGAGGTATTTTCCTTAAAATAAGAACATAAGAACAGTGATACTGGGTCAGAGCAAAGGTCCATCCAGCCCAGTATCCTGTCAATCAACAGTGACCAATGCCAGTTGCCCCAGAGGGAGTGAACCTAACAGGTAACAATCAAGTGATCTCTCTCCTGCCATCCATCTCCACCCTTTGACAAACAGAGACTAGGGACACCATTCCTTACCCATCCTGGCTAATAGCCATTAATGGACTTAGCCATGAATTTATTTAGTTCTCTTTTATACCCTGTTATAGTCCTAGCCTTCACAACCTCCTCAGGCAAAGAGTTCCACAGGTTGATTGCACTGTGTGAAGAAGAACTTCCTTTTATTTGTTTTAAACCTGCTGCCCATTAATTTCATTTGGTGGCCCCTAGTTCTTATATTATGGGAACAAGTAAATAACTTTTCCTTATTCGCTTTCTCCAATCCATGGTTATAGATGAAATAAACACGCTAACAGCTAAGTAATAGTGCTTGGATGAAAAAAGATTATTTTTTTGCTTTGTCTTTTTCTGATCATATTCAAAGTGAGAAAGTTCATGTCAAAGTAGCCATTTTTCTTCCCTGACCAAATTGTGCTAGATTTTTCTCTTTTCAACTAATATAATATACGATTCTTATAAATGATTCTCAGGATGAGGCTTAAGGGTACTTAAGAGCACTCTCCCATCGATTTGTGTACTTCACCTCCCTGAGAAGTGTAAGGGAAGTCGATGGGAGATGCTCTCCCATCAACACAGTGCAGTGTAGCCACTGTGGTAACTGGATCTAACAATGTCTACTTTAGTTACATTATTCATGTAACTAAAGTTGCATAAGTTAGATCTTTTTACCACAGTAGTGTAGAACAGCCCTGAGACATTGCTAGTTTTGAAGAAAATGTGTCAGAGCAACAGGAAGATTTTAGACTCAGTTACAGAAAGAGACATTTTGAAAAGTGTGGGGGGAAATGAGTTTTCATGTTTTATATTCCATCTACATTCAGTGATAGTATACTATTGTTAAAACTGTTTAAATTTAAGGCTCATTGACATGTCTGTATGCTCCATGCTAGAGAGTGGCAGTTCTGATTAGCTATACATGGCTTTGTCATTACTTTGGTGCATGGTGCATTAAATAAATTATTTGGAGGGGGTGGTAAAAATCTCATAGAAAGGAGGTTTTGCATGCATTAAAAAAAAATTAATCTATAATAAAACTAATGTCAAAGTTGTCTACCTGTATTTATATATAGATCATAATATAGCCTGAGATACAAGATAAGGCCTATCAGATAATACATATTTAAAAAACTGAGTACATGAATATTTACAATGGACTGTAATGGCATTTTGTTTCTTAAAATCTAATTAATTCTTATGTCTGTTATTTTGGTTTCTTTTTCTAAAAATGTTCAATTTAAATAAAGAAAGATATTATAGGGATTTAGGTGAGCGATCTCACACACATAACAAACAATATGTTGCAAACAGTTGATGTGAACATATATCATGAAGCAAAATCAACTTTTAAAAAATACTTTGCAGCTCATCTTTAACACCGTTTCTTCCATTTGGTAAGTATAACAAATTCTACACAAATTAGAACTGTAAATACAGAACAAACATGCTATTTCTTATGGATGAAGTATACTAGGAGTTAATATTTATTTCAAGCACCTTTAGAAATAATGTGGCAGATTTAACAAAAATCTAATATTCACTTCACTACACATCATTATGATGATGGCATGGTCATGCCAGCTACAACAGTAATAAAGAATCAAGGAAATAAAATTACTTTTGCAAAGAGATTTTAATGATTTACAAATCTGAATATGTATAAATGCATTTTCCATAAAAAGCAAATGCACTGGTTTCAGTCATTACTTCTAAAGCTATATTATCTAATACATCTAAAATCCATTTAACACTAGCCAGGACTCTGCTCAAGTGCATTAACATTCATAATATCTCTGCTTTGGGAATCAACAGAAGCCTTAAATATGGTATTCATGTTGATTAAGCTGTTCCTAGAGTAATGGACTCTACCGAGACAAAAACCATTTTAGCTCCAGAATTCAGCAAGCTTTTGCTACTACTTCACAGTGGCAAAAAGTGCATATGTACAATCCATTCAGATCCTTCAGAAAACAGATGGCTTAGATAAAGAAATATAAAAGTGTGAGTATGTAAGTTGTTTCCCTTTGTTTATATAAGCTAACTGCACAGTTGGGCCACCTTTACTGATACACTATATTTCATTTTACTTCTTTACAAAACAGCACTTAGCACTGTATTTCAGAAAGGCTTCTATTTGACAAAATTACTTTGCTCCAAAAGACAGACTACAAAGTCCTAAACATAAATAAAGCTGATAGTGACTTCTGATTGTGGAGGTAAATAGCAGTAGTTGCAAGGGCAAAAGTACTTCGTCACAGGGACAGATCCCCAGCTGGTGTAAATTGTCCCAGCTGCACTGACTTCAGTGCACTAGGACAATTACACCAACTGTCTCAAGTGGCATGAAGAGTTCTGAAGAACAAAGGTAGTAAATTCCAGTGCACTATATACACAAAAGACGTCTCACCCTTCCATTCTTTTCCTACTCCCATGCTCCTATTAACTCAACTTGTTCATTGTTCCCCTTACTCCATACTACACTAATAAATATTTAAAACAATTAAAAAGAAATATGAGACTAATATGGCATTTGCCACTCATCACTCTCCTTATGTGATGTGATCCTTTTTCATCCCCCTACTTCTCCTTTCTGTATTTAGATTCTTTAGGACACTGACCCATCATCCAAGACGGTGAAAGTGTAAGAGTAACTATTTTTAAAAGGAGTTAAGATTCAGAGTACAGCAGTAACTTAAGGGTAAAACACATTACCGGGATATTATAATTATCCCCAAACTCAGTATTACCAATCCAGTAAATTCAGATTTAAAGTCATACTTAAAAGAAATCCAAATGTGTAAGGAATGGAAATGCACAAACGAGGCACACACATAGCCTTAACTCTGCTCTGTAGTGATGCCCTGCAGTAACCATTAAGGCATTTTGTGATTCTGGGCCCAGATTATGAAAATGCTTTTAAAAGACATTAGGGGTTTTTTCCCCCATATTTTCCCTTTTAAGATGTCACAGAATCCCAAATATCTCTGTGCTTTAAGAATTCCACGTGTGCCTCACAGTGGAGCTGACACAACAGGGCCATGAGAAGCCTTTCAAGCCCTGATGCCCAAACTAGCATGAGGAATCTTTAAAGAGCAGGGATAGCTGGGCCAAGTAATCTACCATACACATCCAATCTCCTCATTCCACTGACACATTACAATCAATAGAATGTTCAGGATCGGTTGAGTTACCTTTGTCATAATGACTAGACCCGTGTGAATAATAGATGTTTCAGTTTACTAGCAATCCCCTCCCCCCATTTTTTTTTTATTTTGAATGAAAAATGAAATTTTCTGTGAACTGAAAAATTGAAAAAAATGCCATTTCGGGTTGAATGAAATATTGTTTGACCCCAAACAAAATGTTTTGTTAGTTTCAAGTATTTAATGTTTTTTACATTTTTAAAATAAAATGGAAGGAAATTTTGAAACAAAGTCATTTTGAAATGAAAAATTGAAACATTCTTTGGATTTCTCTGGAATTTTTTAACACAAATAATTCAGTACAACTGATATGAATTTATGCAACATTTTGCTGTCACTGAATCTGCATTTTTTCCCAACAAGTTTCAGCTGACAAACACCTCCCAGCTCTAATAATGATACTGTTTGAGAGTCACCTGAACCGTTTAACCCAACCTAGTCTGTAGCTTGTGTAATCAAAACAATCACTAATAATTTAGCTTAATTAAAAGCTAATTCCTTCTTGTATAGCTCATACACAAGATTTAAATTAATTTTAACTAAATGGAATAATACAGTCTCTTCAAACTTTCCATAATTAGGATCATTTGGCAAAAGACAGATGTTACATTTCTTAAAGGACCCAGTTTTAATTAATTTTACCTCAAATTAATTAACAATTTTACTTGTAAATTCTCAGAAAATTCGTTCTATACTCAAAGAGTGCAGTAAGTTGGAGGATGGTATACTGTATTTTTCATGCATAAGCAGTTGACCCCCTGCTTTAAGTGCAACATGAAATCACTCTCAACTACAGAATCATGACGAGTGCCAGCATAATGTGTCTGCAGCATAAATAATAGTAATAGTAATAAGTGATTCTGGCATGGTGTGTGCCTGAAATGGTTCTTTTATTTGTAGCCATTTAGAGACCATTCTGATCTCTGAAATGCCATTTGTCTGTAATTACTCAGTCCATCATTGTTCTTTAGGGAGAACAGCTGCCACTATGTTCATCCAGATGTCTGCGTCTCCTCGTTTTATTTATTCTACATTTGGAGTCAATATAACAACAAAACACCTAATATAGGAGCTGCTAGCAAAACTTCAGGAGAAAAACCCTATCACTGAACATGGTAAAAATGCAGCAGCCATTTTCACATCCATTATCAGAAAGATTCAGGAGCTCACAAAGCTCTGTACTAGTTAAAAGAACAGAAGGGGAGAACATATCACGAAATGAAAGCTGTAGATTAAAGGGCAATCAATCATCTGAGCAATAACAGGTCAGCAGAGGGCAGGGCAATTGGAGGCTGGGAGGGGCAATGACAAGGCAGTTGTTCTTGGTGGCTGGCAATATTAACTGAGAGGGGTTCCGTGAGTTGCCCATTTACAGCTTGCCCTATCTCAGTTTGAGGTTAACAGAACTCATATAAATGAATTATGAATTCTGTAACGTTGGTTTCTCGAACAGCAGAAACAACATGGTCTGCTGAAAATTGACATCTTGGCTGAGAGGCATCAATACTGTTCAGGGCCAGTATTGGGGTTGGGAGGGACCCATATGGTGCACTGGGATGGAAGGCGAATTTATAAATACAGAAATGCAGTGGGCTACTCATTCCTGCCCTCATAAATTTTAAATAATTGCTCTATACTGACACTACCCAAGTGCCATTTTTAACCTCACTGAGGGGGACTTCCAGCCCTGCTGCCTCCCATGTGTGCACATCAGTAACATTAATAATATCTTTAGCTATCAACATGATAAAATCTTTATCTGCCCACTGATATTCTTTGTCTGAAGAGAAGAGAAATCCTAAAGTTTTTGGTCTGGTAGCGAACCCCCCTGCTAAAGTATCTCCCATCTCTAACCCCACATGATCCTTTCTCACTAGGAAAGCCTGCTTTGCTTTCTACCTCCACGAAGAGATAAGAAAACCTCTTAAGCCAGCTAAACCTAAGAGAAACGTTTCAGTATTATCTTCAAATACAGCTTTTCCATATGAAATCTAAATCCATATCCTCCTGAACTGTGCTCTTTGAGAATGTAGTTTAAGAAACTCTCCACAGATTTTCTGGTAAAATTTCTTGTTTCACTGTGAACTCTCACACTCAGAGAAAAGATAGGGGTGACTTCACAGACCACAAGGCCTGCTGCAGCAGAAGGATTCGTTCACCTTCTCACTGTGTTTGTGTCTCACAAATTGGAGAAACAGTTAATCCTCATCTAGGAGTTTCTTTGGATCATAGTGACTCTAATTATGGATTTTATGGCACAGTGAGAGCAGGATATTTTCCAGCCTCTGTCGAAACACCGGACAGCTAGTGTGTAGGTTAAAGTTTATCTTCTTACTTAGGTTAGGATCCCTCACATACCATCTGTGACACTACAGCCCATATTCTTTATAGTAATATTATTATGATATGAGTATGATGTAATTATGATGTATTTTATGCAAGATAGATCATGTAAGATATCATTGAAAAGGTTATGATTTACTGAATATGATTATCCTACTTGTATGCATGTATCATTTTGGTATCTGAAGTTAGGAATATTGTCTATGTGTCTATGTGGCTTCTTGGCTATTTACACCTGGGGAATGCCCACTAGGCAAAAACTGTCAGTCTAGATAGCTGGCTGGGAATGGCCCATTCAAATCAATGGACCACTAGGGAGAACAATAGATTTTAGGAGAAGATAATCTCCCACCAGGGAGCCTTCCTGAGGATGTTACAAACAGCCTCCAAGTCATGGCTGCTATGACACTATGGGGGCATGTGATCAGATCACCTGGTACTGGACTCCATCTTGGAATTCCAGTGTTTTTCCACTGAAAGGTGTGAGAACCAAAGTTGGAGACAAAAGGTTCCCACCATATGCAAAAGCTATTTAAGGCAGGGGAGTGACATCATCATGAGTTCTTCACTGAATCCCCGCCCACAGGAGACTCTTGGAAATACCTGAGTAACAAGGACTGAGCTGGGAGGGAAGTGCTGAACCCTGGCTAGAGGGGTTTCTAGCCTGGGAAAGGAATATCTGGGGTTTTTAAACTGCAAGCAAGAGCAGCTGGCCTCTTAAGAATCTTTGCAACTAGCTTAAATCATCATTTAGGGTGAGACTTTGCTACTCAAATGCAATCTCTTTACTATATTAAGCTTAGATTGCATTTTTGTTCATTTAGTAGGTAACCTGCTTTGATTTGTTTGCTATCCCTTATAATGACTTAAATCTATCTTTTGTAGTTAATAAATTTGCTTTTGCTATATCACAAACCAGTGTGTGGGAGTTATAACTTGGGGAGAAAAACTGTTGCATATTCTCTCTCTACATTGAGGGAGGGGGCGAATTTCATGAGCTTACTCTGTACACGTCTCTGTGCAGCACACAATGGTATAATTTTGGGTTTACACTCCAGAGGGGGGTGTGCTCTTGAGCAGCTGGGCAGTTCCTTAGCTGTAGCCTCCCCATGCAGAGCTGATCACAGCAGCCTGTAAATTCTGCAGCTGGATGTGTCTCTACCTGTGTGTATGCTGGTGAAAGAGCAAGCTTGGAGAGCTTGGCAACTTATCACAGCACCACAGTGTGAGAGGGAGCTCAGGCTGGTGGGTTAGGAGGGCTCAGTGGTACCTCAGTTGCAGGTGGCAACCCAAGGGGAACCCATCACATCATCTTTGCCCAGTCACATGAGTTGGGCTTAGGGCATGCTCTTTCTTTTCTCTCAACCCCACCAATGTAATCTGGCAGTTGCCAGAGGATCTGGTGTATAAGCATTCCGTGGTGTCTCCCCATTCATGAGCGAGTTTTATGACTTCCTAGAGCACAGGAGAGCCCTAAAGTGTTCCCTATCTCACCCCACAACAGTTGGTCAGGGTAATGACTGAGACACCTCCACCTAATATCAGCCTTCCCAAACCCCTATGTACAGCTGGGGAATATTTCCAGAAATCCCCATTGGTGACCTGGGTTTTGCTGCCAGCAGGAACCCACTTTTAATTAAATCCTTCTACACTAATATCTGGCCACAGCTCAGTCTACAAGGTCACTTATTATCCTCCTCCTAGCTGCATGGGCAGGGTTCACCCATGGAAATCCCATGATCTCAACAAGACCATAAGTCTCTTGCACAGACAGACTCCCTATATGGACATAGCTTTATGAGCCCTTGTTAACAAGGAAAGCACACAGTCAGAGGGGCTGGTAGCTCTCTCTTCTATTCCAGGTGGGCATCCATGTCCTTTCTGGCTCTCCTCTTGGAGTCTCCAAACCCTTCACCTTATTCCATAGTGACTTCTTGACTTTAGGATCCAGCCATAGGCATGGTGGTCTCTCCAGGTGCTCAGTCTTCAGGTATTCCTCCGTTTGTTGTACCGCCTCTGCAGCACAGACAATTAATACTAGCACACCACTGTCTACATCCTCCCAAGCAGACCAGGTACTTAATTATTACTTTTGTCCATAAGCAACTCCATTGTCCATTGCTGGGGTTTGAACTAGTCACTCAAGCACTCAAGCTCTGGGTAACGGTGGGCATCTGTACCCCTGAAGAAAAGGGCTCACCTTGGAACTTTTGTCAGTACCCCTTTCTTGAGATCTCCAACCAGACCAGGATAGCAACTCTGACATCTTCATGATCTGCAACACATCCTCATCTAAGGCCCAATACAAAGCTTGTGCTCACCTTCTCCATTTAAATGGCACCCAAAGAAGTAGCTCAAGATTCTTGCAGCTCACTGGGAAGAATGGTCACATTACTCAAGCACACCTGTGAATCAGTCTCTAGTCCTGTTTTGGCTAGGGAAGGACTGGGACTTACAGGCAGCATGAGCAGCAGGGTTAGCAAGTATCTGACGTGGCTGCTCCTAGAATTGTTACTGCAGTTTCTATAAAGCTGCATCCCAGGCTTCCTGTTACAATGGAGACTGGCATCCTGTGTTGGGCTACAGCATGGACTTGCTACCACCCTAAAAAATTCAACAGTAGGCATCAATGTCAAGAGATGTGCTGCCAGAGCCAGGTTTAGTGCTGGAGGAGTCTGCCTTTGCATCTTAGGCTACACCTTATCACCAGCCATCAATGCTGCAAGAGAGCTGGTGGATATATCTCTGCAGACTTTCAGTGGTCCGGTCTTATGGGAGGACCCTGAGTTCCACCAGGACTCTTTGTCTGGGGTTAGAGGTGTTGGTGCCAGCTTTGGTGCTGATACGGGGTCTGCCTCAGAGCTGTGGGTGTTGGTAGTTTCTGGCAGACTGGGCACTAAATCAGGCTAGCTTGTCTGCTAGTCTGATTCTGGAGCTCATTTCCTCAGAGTCTGATGAGTCTTTCATGGACTGTTTCAGAAGATGGCACTTCAACATTACATCTTGTGATTTGTGTGTTCTTGCAGAAATTGATAGGCATACCTAATATCAGTTCTGTATATCTGATTCTTCTGAACAGAACAGACAAATCAGTCCATCACAACATGGTCAGGGTTTGAAAGCTGCAAGTTTTGGGTCTGCCTTGTTAAGTAGCTCTATATAGGAGTGGGTTCTGTGCAGGGTCAGCAGGTATACGGGGGGAGGAGGGAGAGGGTCAGACAGTCAATACTCATTTCAAATGGGCTAATATAGATCATGGCAGTCATACGTCAAAGAATTAGAAGAATTCTAAAAGTTTGTAGAAGACTCTTGAGGTTTAGCTAAAGCTAAGAACTAGTGAGCTGGATACTTGCCAAATTGTCTTGCTGAGGAAACTGAGGGGGTGTCATCCCCACCCAAATGCCCTCATATGTGAGGAGGCTCAGGGCGTACTCACAACCCCAGACACTATTTCAAAAGGCTGATCTTGCACACATGAACACCTGCAGTAGAATCCACAAAGACACCTATCATTATACAGTCTTTAACCAGGACTCCACTGCTTAGAGAAAGAAATCACAGCCTCATAATCACCCTTGGTTTTGCACTCAAGTTATTATTCCTGGCTCTACATCCCCATGAGATCACAGTTAGATGCAGTTTCCTTAAGGAACTCACTAGTGATTGTCCCTAAATAACAGTATCCAGGACCATGCGGGTTATTTTTACACACACAGAGACACACACACTTATTTCTATATTTAGTTCTATATTTGGTAACACACATACACATACATATAAAACAGATTTTATTGGAGAATTATAGAAATACAGAGAAACATACAATAAAACTCAGCTAAACAAAAATATCGTTACCTAATACTATGAAAAGCTCCACTAAACAGGACAAAGTTACAAAGTATTGCTTGGGTCTCAAATACTCGAAGTGATCAAAATCAATCCTTACAGTTAGAAAACAAGCTAAAAACAAACCAAAAATATTTTCCCTGTAAATTGTTTACTTTAGCTCTACTCACATTCCAGGATGTGTTTGGCTCTGTAATCAGATTTCCTTCTTTGCTTTTGCCTGCTCTTGCTGTTTAAATTCCAGAGGTAAAACTTGGGTCCTGATCCTGCAAGCTGCTCTGCTCCAGAAGAAACTGCATCGACACTGAGCCCATGGAGTTTGGGACTGTGGCTTAAATTCGTGTTTACATTATATCATATCCCTGAAACCATACCAGAATGGTAACCCTCTTGAGACCAGCCATTTTCAGATAATCATGTTCTCTTCTTACCCCAAAACATCAAAAAAAAGCTATGCAGGTAGAAATTACATAGAGTTCAGATATTACTGCTAAATCAAACCACCATGCTTGCCTCCTCTACAACCAGGGGCTAAGTGATACATTCTTCTTACCAAACATTTTACACTCCTATATTTTCAAACTTATTAAAAGCACAGGAAAAAACGTGAAACACCAATATTCTTGATGAAGCCCACCACTCCAGGAAATCAATCCTCCAAACTCGAAAACTGCCCCGTTATGCACCATCTACCACTTTAAAACCTCCATCTTCATTATGTTTTTAAATGCACCATCACTAAGACATTGCACAGTTTTCCAGACCCCTGAACGTCGAAGCTAAGAGTGTGTGACAGCTGGTCTGTCCCATGCTCGTCACATTCAGTGGTCTGTAACAGGGTAAATGACACAATTACCTGCTGTAATTACTGTTGCTGACAATATATTTTCCCTAGTGATTTCTTTATGAGATTCAGAGCTGTTTATCTTGTCAGTCCAATCCAAACCTTAGTTTGCATGTGATGCAGACATTAACTTCCTGAATATTTAAGAATTAATTACAATATCTATAGATACAGATATTTGGAATGATGAAAATAGTGTAAATATATTTTTGCATGGTTAAATAGCCTGTAATTTTAATGCTTTGCATTATAAAGCAAGTATTCATAATGAAAATATTCAAATTCTGTGGTCACTGATTTTATGAATACAGTACATTGGAAGAAGTATGCGGGGAATGGGTCATAAGCAGGGCCGGATTTACACTTTACGTACCTCAAGGCTCAGCATCCTTAGAGCCCCTCCTCTACCCCACCTACAGCTGACCTTTGTGGTTTCCATAAAAAATGATTTTTTTTACTTTTAGGCACCCCTAGAATGCCAGCACCCTTAGGCACATGCTTACTGTGCCTAACTGGAAATCCAGCCCTGGTTATAAGATGCATAAATAAAAACATTCACAACATTTTCATTTACAAAAGTAAAACCTTATTAACATAAAATACAACCACCCAGATTAAGTCATTCTATTCCTGATTATCCTCTCACTCCTACAGTATAACTCTATTGACTTCAATAGAGTTATTCCTGATTTAGACCAGCGTAAATGACAGACTAAATTCTTGTTGCATTTCAACCATGAATGTATGACAGTAGTTACGTAGACATATGGAGAGTGTAATAGTTTGCTGCTTCTAGGTCTGGCAAACGGCCATCGTCTCCCACGGGTTACAGGTGGCTTGTCAGAATCTTGAAAAAAATTCACTGAAGCCTGGTAGGTAAAACAGCCTCCTCTTATTAGAAAAGCTGTTCCCCATAATGCCAATTCTTAACACAGAAGCTAAGATTTTCATAGTATCTAGTGGAACTGTGTGAATTTTTTTTTTGACAAACAGTAAATTTGCCAAAAAAAATGCTTTCTCAGGCTCACCAAGATTATTCATGAATTATTTCATGAATAGTCTCGAATGAAAGAAATATATAATTTGTTAGTCAAGAAATAAAAACTGTTCATTTCAACAATTTCAAAATTAAACATTTTGACTATGTTTCAAAATGTTTTGTTGAGAACTTTAGCTATATTTATTAAAAAAAAAGGTGGAACCGCTCCCGAAAAACCAGAAAAAAAAAAGGTGGGAGGGGTTGGATCAAAGAACATCCTGAAATTAAACTAAAACCTGATTTTAAAAAAAGTGTCATTTCAGGTCTTTGTTTCATTTCAGATATTTTTATCTAAAATGAAATTTTTTTGGTTTTTCATTTTTGGCAAGAAAAGCCCCCAAAAAATCATTTTGGGCATCCAGACTCACTGGTAATTAAAAAAAAAAGATTTTAGTACCTTTATATTATTAAATAGTCTCACATAAACCCAATATTTGGACACGCTGGTTTCAGAAGCATTCTTCCTCAATTCACAGCTTACCTCATCAGATCAGACTTCGCGCAATACAATCTTAATTGCATAGTACATACAGTGGGGATTGCAATATCTTTTATATCTTAACAGGACAGGTTAACACTTCTTCCAGGTTATTAAATGGTCACCTATATTAATATATGAAAAGTCTGGGCTTTTTCAATGTATTTAAGCTAGTCTGAGTCCCAAATTCAGTAACATTATGCATGGTAGAATTACACCAGGTATATATATAGAAGTTAGAGATGAACAAGGCATATTAAGTCATTTTGGCCTCCCCGCATGTGATGTACCACTCTAACCAGGGCCCATGTAGGATTATTCAGAACAGTATATCTTATAATGGTTTGCCTGGATGAGTTTTAAATGTCTCCATAGAGCTTCCTTTGGGATGCTATTCCAAAACCTAATAGCTCTCACTGCAGAGATGAGGCAGTGTTTGGCTCTCAATCTTTTCTCATACATCAGTTTCTCTAGCCCAGGGGTAGGCAACCTATGGCACGTGTGCCGAAGGCAGCACGTGAGTTGATTTTCACTCACACAGCCCTCACACTGCCCGGGTCCTGGCCACCAGTCTAGGGGACTCTGCATTTTAATTTAATGTTAAATGAAGCTTCTTAAACATTTTAAAAACCTTATTTACTTTACATACAACAATAGTTTAATTATATATTATAGACTTATAGAAAAAGACCTTCTCAAAAATGTTAAAATGTATTACTGGCATGTGAAACCTTAAATTAGAGTGAATAAGTGAAGACTCGGCACAGCACTTCTGAAAGGTTGCTGACCCCTGCTCTAGCCCTTTCATTATTTTAGTAGCTATTCTCTTTACTTCTCTCAATTTATCTGCATCTTTCAGGTAAATAGGAGCCTAGCACTGAAGGCAATATTTCAGATGTGGTTTCAGAAGACCTGTAGAGAGAGAAGCTTTTATTTAACGTACTTTTACTGGCCTTTCCTGCTGGCATGTCACATTGCAAACTCATGTTTAATTTGTTGTCTCCTATTATCACTAGGTCTCTATTAGCATTCCTGTGTTTCAGGTTTATCCTTCCCATTGAACATCTGGATTTCAGATTATCATTCCTACATGCATTAGCTGCATTTTCCCAATTTGAATCTTATGTTATTTCCTTCCCACCACTAATCTCCATGTCCCTTTGCATTATATCTCTTCCATTTACATGAGTGATAGCCCTCCCTGTTCAGGACTATATTGTGGTAAATTGTGTCATGGAATGGGCCACCCAAACACCCCCCAAAAAACTGCTTCAATATAGAAATAGAACACCCTCTGACTGCACACGTCTAGTTGCCACATATCACTCCACACGGGATCCCATCATCAAACAACTACAACCCATACTCAGTTGGGATTCCGGCCAGAAAGAAATCTTCCCTGAACCCCCATTTTTGGCCTTCAAACAACGTCCAAACCTCTCCAAGCTCATCACCAGAAGCAAGTTCCCCACAGACCAGGCCATACCAATTCACAGTGGCATCCAACCCTATCAGAACAACAGATGCAAAACCTGCAGACATATCTCCACTGCTACAGTGATCAACACCCCTCCACAGCACACTTTTCAAGATCTATGGGCCTTACACATGCCTATCTCAAAATGTGGTGTACCTCATTCAGCGCACTAAATGCCCCAACAGCTATGTGGGTGAAACCAGACAATCATTACGCTCTCACATGAACTCATATAGGAAAATGATGAGACACAAAAACACCACATTAAGTTGCGGGTGAACAGTTTTCACAAAGTGATCACTCTGTATCTGACCTCTCAGTCCTCATCCTCAAAGAAAATCTGTACAACATTTTCCAAAGACGGGCCTGGGAGCTTAAATTCTTTCCTCTATTAGACACTAAAAATCATGGACTGAGCAGACAGTGGATTTGTGGCTTAACTATAACCAAGTAACTCCTCTCCCCCTCGCTGCTTCCTTGCTCCCCTTCCTTTCTTTCCTATGACTGGAGGGCTGTTAATAGATCACTTCACCTTGAATGGTCCCTTGAAATATGTGTTAACTACTTATGCTGAACAATCTGTTCTACCTTGTATTTAGCTGGGACACTCTTGAGTAAATTTTTCTGGAACCTGAAAAAGAGATCTCTGCAAACTTGAAATTTTGTCTCTCTCACTAACAGAAATTGGTCCAGTAAAAGATATTACCTCACACACTCAGTCTCTCTATATCAGCGGTGGCCAAACTGTGGCTCGTGAGTCATATGCAGCTCTTTTACCATTAAAATGTGGCTCATGGAGCCCCCCATACCCCTCCCTGTCATTCTCCACCTACCAGATGGAAGAGGGGGAGCTCAGGACCTCTGTTTTGCAGCAGGGTGGTAGGGTAGGGACTTCTGCCCAGTGGGGAGGGGGGGTCTTGGGGCTTCTGCCATGTGCGGCATACCTGCCTGGGCTGAGGACCTCAGCAGGTGCAGGGCTGAAGTCTGAGCCCCATCTGGTGCCTCCCACATGGTTGAAACCCAGAGCTTCGGCAGGTGTGCCCCAGCTCTCAAACTTCTGAAGAATGTGGTATGCGACTTGGAGAGTTAGTAAGTTTGGCCACCCCTACTCTATACTGTGGTTAGTAAGCCACATTTTATATGGGTTGGTGAGGAGATACTCTTCAAAGTGCAAAGTGGGACTCTCCAAAGAGATTCTGTTGACTCAGCCAGGAATCCTCAGGGCACCAGCACAGTACATGCCACAGGATGGGCTCCAATACTTTTCACAGCAGACAGCACTGATTCCTCCTTGCCACCTAGTTCCTCTAGATGGCAGGGAGGGAGAATTAGTCCAGGGCTCTGCCCTCACCCTGTCCTCTTCCTTGCTCCTTTTGGTAGCTGCTGTACTCAGGAAGGACAAGCTCCAGAACTGTAGCTAGTCCCTGTGCAGGCATGCAAGGGCAAGAGAGGTTTCCTCTAATTTCTTTTATGTATCCATGAAGGTGCGGGCACAATCTGTCCCTGGATCATCTACTAATTTCAGTATGAATAGTAACATGCAGAACTAAAAATACTTGAATTTTGGAATTACATGTGGGAGTGCAGATACTGAATGAGGAGTGAGTTGGTGAAGCAGATAAGCCTGATAGGTTTATTTTATGAGCCAAGGCATTTCAGAGAAAATTTCAGCCTTATGCGACGTGCAAGGAAGTACCAGCAAGTGTGCAATTCCTGCTGTTGTTAGTGGGTTGCACCACATGGGCAAAGCAAGTAAGGCCACTAATCCAAGATGTGCTTGAAAAGGACCTTTCTAATGTGGGAAAACATTTGTGAATCATTTTATCTGCTGCAGTGACCAATCACCTTTAACTAAAGAAACAGTTTGATATAAGATTTAAGTGCAATCTATTTAAATAAGTGAATCAAACATTATCCAACCAGAAGATCTAGCGAGGGAAATATTAGTGATGAGATTTATCCTACAGATAGGATAATCTACCAGACAGGATTAAAAAATAACAACATTATCCAATACTCGGTGGTGGTGTGAAGATACAGTAAAAGAAATAGTTTGTCATTTAGCTTGGGTCAAGTTTACTCCTTATAAACATGTTGCAAAAGAAAGTACATAGACAACTATCACAAGTTGCTGTAAGAGCACTTTTTCACTGGACTCACACAGAGTGTGCTGTTCAAAACAGCTGAAGGATAAAGAATTAAAAATCCTCCATAGTCATGGATGTTCTTCCCAGAAGTAATTCAGAGATTCCTATCTTCTGAAGGAAGCTACAGCCATTTTTATTAAAATGAAGCCTTTTTGATTATAATACTAAGGGGGAAAGTCTCTGCAGGCGTGGGTAAAATCAAACAATGGTACAGTGCCTTTAGTGAGTCTCCAGGGGCAGATGGTTATTTTTCTTATTTTTTTTTCTCGTTACTACTGCATTATTTCTTTGAGATAGGAAATACTTTTCATCAATAATCTTGCAACTGTCTAACACTCAGACTGAAAATGTTGGTTGCTAAATTATCTGCATTCAGACACCTTCCATCCTCAGAAATTGGGCTACTTTGTTATGGTTTCTGCTATAATTGTAATAGCTTTTATTTTTATTGTATATGTGCAGAAAGCTGCTGCCTGGCTTTAAAAAAGCATAACAGCCTAACCTCCAACAACCTGAGTGTTTCTGTTTAAAAGCTGCCCTCTGCATAGACTGGCCCCAGCTTCTCTCATGGATGTTGGGCTAGATTCTCTCCCACATCAGGCCAGCACATCTGCTCGCCTGAGGATTCTTCCAGCATGAGGAAATTCCTAACAGGCACATAGGTAATACAACTGCCTCCCTTGCCACAACCTCCACTCATAGCCCCGGCATAGCAGATGCTTTGGGGATGTTGTCAAGCTGGAGCTCGGGGAAGGGAATGTGTCTCCAGTCCCAGGATCCATAACTAGTGGACATAGGTTAGAGCAGCTTTGAAGCTGCTTTGAATGGGGTTAGGGCCCAGGTTGGTAGAAAACCAGCCTTAGGATCAGGGAACAGCAGCTGTCTCCTCTGTGGGTAGTAGTTGCAGCTGAGGTTCCAGGTCCTTGTCTTGCCCTAAACCCATTACTGCTCATCCAGCTCTAGCATGTTTTTTTTTTCCTCTACAATATCATACTCCTCTTGGTGACAGAGCCTGCTTTCCTGGAACTCCTGATGCCTGGGAGAGACGTAATTTATCTCCCTGATTAACTGATTCTCATCTCACTTCCAATGGAACAATATCTTCTTCCATTATCTTGCCTTACCACTAATCTTCTATTCACTTTTTAAACTTAATTTTGTATAGGCTTTCTTCACTCAAAAAATGTAAATTGATGTAAATAGGAGTTTCGTATTTGTAAGCTTAGCAAGACTTAGTTTTAATTGCACTATGTGATGCAGTAAAGATGCAGGGGATACAGTCTATACCATAAAAATAAAACTATATTCAATATGCCATAATTTAGGCCCTAAATCTGACCTCCTTCCAGCAAACTTGATTCGCTCCCTGCTAGCTGAGGGAGACAGTTGCAGATTTCCTCTTCCTGGACCAGTAGGATCACTGCAACCCAGAAGGAAATCACCCTTGAAAAAAGTCAGTGTATTTTTTCCACTGACACCTATCCCAGGGGTTGATCCACAGGGTGGCCACCTTAACTTGTGGTTGGGCTCTACAGAAAGACTACTGAGGAATGTAGTGAAGCAGTGCATTACTCGGTCATGCCCCCATCCCAGGCCAATGCCATGCACTCTTGGGGTGACGCTTGCTAGGGAAGGAATTCTGGGTGTCTTATATTACCACAGCCTTACTACAGATAGATTTTGGGTGCCCAGTACCCTGGGCAATGCTAGCAAAAGCTGCCAGGCGGATAATCTGGCCATAGATTTCTCTGTATGCAAGCAACTCTACAAGGTTTTATTTTCTTAAAATAAAGCTTGCAATAAAAAGAACTAAGACAACATACCGTAAGTGACTAGCTGTTAGTTGGTACCAGTGTCTAATAAATGGCAAGTAATTATAGCTTCCTTGGGCATTCAGTGTAATAACATCAATCATTTAGAAACTGCTTGATATTCATGAGCTGTAATGTTTAATTCTGTACAAATTTCTCTGTATTTAGCCTTATTTGATCTGTACTTATGTTACTGAGCAATTAAAGGAATACATTTTTGAGCAGGCAACCAAATATAGAAAGCAGTAGAATGGGTAAGAGCATCTCCCTGTTCTGGCCCCAATGTGCAGTTGAAGCAAAGAGGATCCAGAATCTGGAAACAGGTGCTTCTCTGACAATGCTGTCAGCTCTTTGCTAACTGCCGCTGTAAGAGGTATATCGAACAGATATTCCTTGAATGATTAATAGCTAATGATTCCTTTTCACCCTCATCTAAGTAGAAAAGCTATCCATCTCTGTTCATCCCAGAATGGGCTCCACCTACCAAGACAATAAGAAAATGGTTAACATCATGTGAGACACTTTATGTAAGGACGCACAGATCAGCCAAGGTTGGGCATTCCCCTTCTCAACTATAGAAACTAAAATGGCTAAATGAGGGTATTGTTACTTACCTAGGCAAGAATATTTCATTATTTGCCTATGTATAATCCTCTTTCTTCCTCCAGCCTGGCTAAAAAGAACCCCAAGTTACCAAGCAAGAGTTAGACCCTGCTTACCAACTTCAGCATGTTTTCATCCTAAACTATAACCAATAATTATGTTCCTTGTAAATTGAATATACAGCGAATAATCTTTCACCCCAAATCAGCCTCTGCCCATTTATTTGCTTTGTGAGTCAGATCTACATCCTTCCATGTGGAAAAAAATGTCTCTTGTTCTATTGTAATTCCTAAATTTGGTGAAATGCTTATGTATAAGCAAAGACTGTCTGGAGTATGTCCTGCAAATTTAGACAATTATAAGGATCTTTTGGCTTTCATTGTAAATAACTGTTGCACTCTAGAAATAATAGGAATTGTCTGGTACAAAGAAGGAGAAACATTAAAAGATATAAACCAGGGTATAACTTTGGGATATTAAGAGAAATTGCTTAGAAGCGGGGATCCCAACTGACAGTAGGGAAGTGGTATCCAAACTTTTGTGGGTCGTGCCCCCCTCTTCTCCCTCTCTGCACCCCTCCGCCCTCCTGGAGTCAGGGCTAGAAGTGGGGCCTGCGGCTCCAGGGAGGTGACGCGAATGCTGCCAGAGGCTAGGGGGGCGAGGCTGGGGCTGCAGCTAGGCGGGGTGGGTCTAGGCTGGAATGAGCCGTGGCTAGGGGCCACGGCTGGGGGCAGTGACAGGAGTGGAGCCACAGACAGTCCACAGTGGAAGCCAGCAGCCAGGGCCCCAGCCAGGTGCAGAGCCACACCGAGGTTGGGGCCGGCATCAGGCGCAAAGCCAGGAGCCAGGGCTGTAGCAGAGCTGGCGGCACGGCTGGTTGGGACTTCCTCTCCACCCCTCCCCCAGGAAGGGGGCTGGCCCAGCCCACCATGACCCCCTGAATGCTTCTCTGCACCCCCTAGGGGGATGCACCCCACAGTTTGAGAACAGCTGTAGCAGGGGCTAATAATGAAATACAGTCCTTGAAACCAATCATACTTAAAATGCTTCCGATAAGAAAAGAATTGAAGAAATTTGTTGGACACCAGCACCATCTACGTACCAATGGAAGCCGCAGTGAAACAAAGAAAGCTAAAATCTGAGCCCTTACTTGAGATGTGCCCAATAGGAATCAGCGGGTGGCCTTTTTTAATGATCCCTGAAACTACGGTATATAAAACTGAGATCACAATGTGCTCAGCAGATTTGACTGACTCCAACACAAGAAGCTTCAGAATCCAACTGATGCCTGGACAAGCCATGTGGAAAGATTTCTCCCCTATCTCAGGGTTAAGAGGATAACAAGAAGTAGTGATATTTCATTTCAAAGATTGTATTTCCCCTTCTGTTCTTTAATATAAATAACTGTTGGTTATCTTGCTGAGTCTATACTCTCTAGTGAGATGTTAAGTAACCATATTGTAAATTAGAACTCCTTTATAAGACAAGCAAATTGGCTTAAGAGAGATAGAAAAGAATTGTTTTGAGCAATTGCTTTTAATATTCCAAACTTGTACCTTTTGGACCAATCTACTCTTCAAAGTGCTGTAAAGACAAGTGCACCCTTGGAAGCGTGATAAATGTGTTAGGTACTAAAGAATTTAGAATTGTTGATCATAAGTAAATGTAATAAGAAATCTTGGTAATTTGCATTGTTCTTTGATATAACTGCTGAGCCTGAACTCGTCTGTGATAACTGCTTGCAAGACTGTATTGTACGTGTGGTACACACAACTGGTTGTGTCTGCATTTGAGTGGTGAACTATTGATTATATATTAATGTGGTTCTGGGAGAATTAATAAATTGTTGGTCAGTTAAGAATAAGCAAGAGTCCTGATTTGAGAAATACTGGTCAAGTTAAAAGTTGACCTGAAAAGAACCCAGTGTTCAACTAGTGAGCTAATGCTTTCTGAACTCAATAAAAGGGTGTTATACTATTGGATTCTATTATATACTGGCAAACCTAGTTTGTTAGATGCCAGCTTTAAAATCTAACTGGCAGCCTGGCAAATTCTCAAATTGACTCCCTTTCACATATGCCCCTAACCCAAACATAATGAGAACATGAAGGGAGGGAAAGGGCATAGTGGGGGGAGGTGGAACTTTGCGCTGTTAATTTTCAGGTGTTTTATAGTCCCTAATGGCAGTTCACATAAGTTAGAGCAGCCCCAAGGCCACTCTAACTTACATCAGATCTGTGGGGGCCAGAGCCACTCTGGCTGGAGAATCAGGAAGCTGTAAGTGGCTCCCTTATGCACCATCTACCCAGCTCTTCCCTCCTCCACCAAACAGATCTTGGTGGAGAAGAAAGTCTGGTCCTGTGAATAAAACACTTAATGTTGGTAAAGGGCTCCAAACATCTGACTGCATGGATTTTCTTAAAGGGACTCTCATCTTTCCCTAGCAACAACTATAAAGTTGACCAGACCAAGAGATGACTCTCACATAACAACCCTGTAATGTGGGTCATCCTTTGTCCCTCCTTTAATTTGTTCTTTCATACCATCATACTAACTCATTATCTTTTCATTGGCTCTCCCACAGATACTTCTGAGTTAACATTACAAAGGCATGAAGTGAGGAGTACAGGCAGCATCCCATATATTCTGTGGCATGCGGGACTGGAATTCTTCACCAAAGACTCCTCGTTTCTGTAGCACTCCAATGCAGTGAGCTAGAAACTCTGTATCAGCTTTAACTACATTCTAAGATGAGGATTTCATTGAATTAAATATTAAAATGAATAATGCAGTCAGTGCAGTATTCCTTATCTTGTTTATTTTGCTAATATATTCCATTTATTTCACTCTTCCCCTTCAGATTTAATTTGCAATGTGCCATATATTTTTGTAGCGACAACATATAATAGCTTTGTAGAAGTTGTCAAGCAGAAGCTGGAGGTTTTGACAGCTGAGGCTTTTAGCACCCAGGGATGCGTGGAATAAGTACCTTATTTGGATATTTGCACTGACTCTATTAGAGAAATATTGAACAATGTTGACATTTATAATGATCATCAATAGGTTTCAGAGTTAAAGGGGAATTAAGATGAATGGAGGCACTCACTCTTTCCAGAACTATTACTTCAAACGGTCTGCAGCCGCAATGTGTCCTTTTATGCTCGGTTCTTAGTTGGAAGGTTTTCTTTGCTATAGCAAAGGCTAGACATGTATTTCATGTAAAACGAAAAGCACTGATGCATGAATTCTGGAGTCCAGTTCTGTGGCAAGATGTGGATTCTGTGCATATAGGGCAGTTCTGGAATTGCAGAATACCTGGATACGTAGCACCTTCTTTGTCTACCCATTGCAGACAACTCAAGAAGTGCAAGACACTAATTACTCAGCCTGAAGAATGAGAATCTTAGGGCCACCACTGAACACACATCTACTATGCCATTCAATGTACACTGTTATCTCCTGTGCCATTCCACTGGCCAATGATACCCTTTTATACGTCTGTTAAAAGGACAATCCTTTTAAAATGATAAGCTTCCAATTCGCAAAATATAAGAAATCATATATTCCTGCCTGTCATATGAATATATGTTCTGCTTAACAACCCAAATCACATTTCAACAGAACTGTCCTTTAACAGGGTTGTCTTTTGAGTACCTTCCTCAAACAACTTCTTCTGAACCTATTCCTCTCCTTTCCACAATGCTGGCTGTGTTAGCCATACAGAAAACTAATCCTTTGCCTCCATATTAATCCTCCCCAGCTTCAGCTGCTGCTCTCAGCTCCTTTCACTGCTTCAGTTAGGCAAAGATGGAGGTTTCTATGCCTCTCAGCACTTTGTTAATATGAGCAGATTTATGGGATGCATCTTTGGCAAACACAGGATGAAAGTCCTCAGAGGACTGAGCTAGTGTTAAAGGTGGCTGTGGCAGCAAACAAGACAACATCTGGGTTCCAGAACAACTTAATTAATAGGTAAGAGTCAGGAGAGCAGGTGGGTTAGTGAAAGAAACAGAGAAACAAATCTGGCTATAATTGGATAGCTAGATGCACAGTTGCTCCAAGCAAGGTTTATAGCGAGGAGGAAATGGAACCTGCAACATCCAATAAAATAAAATAAAAGGTCTGTACTAAGAACCTCACTGATAACCCAAGAGAATCCAAATGAAACAGAAATATTAGCTCCTGTGAGGAGGATCTAGCAGGTATATAATACCGAGTTTTGCTGCTATTTTAGTAATGTCGTAGCATAGCAACAAATATACTCACTCAGAAGGATCATTCCACTTCTAGCTCTGTGAATTATTTTAGGGTTAGAAAGTGGACATTGTGCAACAGATTATGAGAGAATTTATCCTGAAAGAGGTTAGAGCTCTTTACGTGGATTAAAATAACATAAAATACAATAAAAATGGTGCCAAGTGAAGCAAACCAGAATCAAATTGGTTTCAAATTATAATGCTTTGTGCCTGTAAGCTGCCTTCTGGAGTGTTTATTATTAACAGCAATCCTGTAACCACAGCCAGCCCTCACTATTTTAGCTTGTTTTAAATTATATAGGGTTTTGTACAGTTTTTAAATTACATGCGGCTGTGTATTATTTTTATTATAATTTCTGATTCTGGAAGAAATCACAGAAATCAGAGCTGGAAGAAACAGATGGTCCATCATGGCCATGTCACTGCCAATGCAGAATTGCTCCCCATTGCCTTTTCTCAGGTGGTTTGCTGAATCTGATATTAAATTACTCAAGCCATGACACTTCACTTCTTCTGTGGTCTAGCAGAACTCTCTGCTAGGAGATTTCCCCCATATTCATTCTGATTATGTCCTTTGTTTAGTTGTATTCATTACTCTTAGTCATCCCTGCCCCTGTACAATTATTATTATTAGTCATTTATTATTTAAATGCAGACAATATGCTCAACTCACAAACACAAAAATTAAGACATTTTGAAAAGATGGCAGTTTTATAAACAGTCCCAGAAAAGAAATGACATTCATAGGAGGGAAGTACCTAAAGTAGTTGTTACTATTATTAAATGAGGCCAAAATTTTCAAATATGCCATTAACAAGGAGGGCTGCTACAGTTAGAACAGCTAAAAATTATCTGGTTCTCAGAGGTATAATTTTTTACTTGTTCCTCTTCATAACTGTAATGGGTAAATGGCAACGATGAATGTTTAACGTTAGATTCTTGTGCCATGTTTAGGCATCTAGTAAAAAGTGGCCTGATTTTCAAAAGGTACTGAACACCAGCACCTCCTATTAACTTCAGATTATGTTGTGCATGTTCATGCACCTCTATGAATTTAAGTGTCTAACTTTAGGCACACAAGTCTGAGAGCCTGATTCAACCCTGTCATACTCCAGTCTTACACCAGCTTTGCTGCACTGAAATCAACTGATTAACCTCAGCATAAGACTGGAGAGGTGTAATGTTGAATCAGGGCCCCAAACTGTTGGCCTCATTTCTCATGTGCAAATTAATTTTGTATTTTTTTTAATTTATAAATTGAGAAAATAAGATCCCATTTAATTGCTTTAATTTAAAGCAATTAATATATACAGCCAGAATATACATAAGAGGACGTTACTTACCTGTAACTGGAGGGTTTTTGAGATGTGTAGTACTGATTTGTATTCGAGTTGTGGGGGTGTGCATGCACACCGTGCACCAAAGTTGGGAGGTTTTCCCTAGCAATGTCTGTTGACCCGCACATGCAATGTGCATCTCCATGAGCTCCCAGCCAAGGTTATAATAGGCCGTGCAGGTCAACACCTCTCCAGGGACCCTCTTACTGTTGAGTTGTGCAATCTGCAGCAGATGGGATAGAGGGCAGGTATTGGAACACAAATAGGGACCACACATCTCAAAGAACCTCCAGTTACAGGTAAATAACCTCCTCCTCTTTTTTGAGTGATGGTCCCTATATGTATTCCCTACGTGGGTGAGAAGCGAGCAGTAATCAATGTGGAGGTGTGTGCCAGTATTCGAGAGGAAATGCAGTCTGTAGTATGGCACAGCCCACTGCAGCATCCTCAGCCGCCCCTTGGGCAATGGCGTAGTGGGATGTGAAGGTGTGAACCGAGGACCATGTTGCTGCGTGACAGATGTCTTACAACGAGATGTCTGTTAGGCACGCAGATCTGGCTGCTTGTACTCATGTAGAGTGTGCTGTAACTCATACAGGCAGTGGCACGTTGGATAGCACGTAGCATTTCTGGATGCATCCGGATACCTATTTGGAGATTCACTGGGAGGAGGGGGCTTGGCCCTTGCACCAGTCAGCAATGGCTACAAAGAGTATCATGGATGCTCAAAAGGCAGAAGTCCTATGGAGGTAGAAGGCTAATGCGTGATGGACATCAAAGGAGTGAAGGATCCTGTCTGTATGGAAGGCATGAGGTTTGGGTTAGAAGACAGGGAGGTGAATGGACTGATTGAGGTGGAACTCTGACACCACCTTCGGGAGGAATTTAGGGTGAAGTCATGAGGAAATTTTATTCTTGTGGAATACGGCATAAGGGGGCAGGTCAGTCATCCTGGCTGCCAGTTTGCTGACCCATCTAGCTGAGGTAATGGCAATCAAGGATATCACTTTTGTGGAGAAACGGGAGAGGGAACACGTTGCCATTGGCTCAAAGGGTAGCTTCATGAGGGCGTAGGCTTGAGTAATGGTAGATCGTGATGTGAGGGTAGTGGCATAGGTCCGGCACCTGAGTATTGAGGAGACCTTTCAGCAAACAGGTGGTAATAGGGCGCCTAAATACCAAGGTGCTCAGTGACCTGTATAGAGCTGAGGGCAAGGTCCAATGTTTTGAGCTCAAGGAGGTAATCGAGGATGATAAGTATGGAGATGTCACTCAGTTGATGGTGAGGACACGAAGCCCAAGCACTGAAATGTTCCCATTTATCTCAGTAGCAGGCCCTGGTGGATGCTCTCCTGCTTTGGCTAAGGATGTGTCGCACCAGGGTGGAGTATGCTTTGTCTACCCTCGAGCCCCAGCCAAAAAGCAAGCCAGCAGGTGAAGAGGGCCTGAACTGGGATGACGGACTCTGCCTTGATCTTGAGTGAGGAGATCTGGGAATGTTCTGAGGCAGCGTCGTGTGCAGGTGAAGAGTCTAAGGAGGTCAGTAAACCAAAACTGACGGGGCCAGAGCTATAAGTATTATGGTAACTTGGTCCTGAAAAATCTTTCAAAGGACTTGTGGGAGGGGAATGGGGGAAAGGCATAGCAGAGGTCACACGCCCAGGATAAGAGATGCATATCACCCAGCAAGTCCTTCCTCATGATTTCCCTGGAACAATAAAGAGATAACTTGCTGTTCTTGCAAGAGGCAAAGAGATCCCATCACAAGGTGCCCTGTGTGCAGAAAAGGTAGTGGAGCGTGGCATTGTGGAGTTCCCACTTGTGGTTCAGGTAAGGAGTCGTCCTGAGCATGTCGGCCAGGGAACTTTGGGTGCCCGGGAGATATGTGGCTTGGAGCATCACATGGTGTTTAATGCACCAATTTCAAGGGTGGACTTTGAACAGAGGAATGGAGACTTGGCACCAGTTTGTTGATGTAGACATCCACTGCAATATTGTCTGAGAGAAGCTGAACATGCTCTGATTGGATCAGAAGAAGAAATGCTTAGTATGCTAAATAAATTGCTTGCAGTTCTAGGATGTTTATATGAATTCTGGCCTCTCATGGTATCCAGACACCTTGTATAGTATGATGGTCTAGGTGGGCCCCCCATCCAGCAAGGGGTGTACCCATTGTGATGTTAGTCTGTGGGATGGGGGAGGCAAAGTGGGCACCAACCATAACCATGGAGATATCAGTCCACCAGGTGAGAGAGGCCAGAACCATTCAGGGGACAATGACACTAGCCTAAGATGGTCTGTGTGGGGTCTGTAAAGAGAGAGGAGTCACAATTGGAGGCAACGAATGTGTAGAAATGCCTGTGGTGTCATGTAGGTGCAGGCCACCATATGTCTGAGGCGGGAGAGGCAATGGTAGATCGTGATGCGAGGGTAGTGGCATAGGTCCGTCACTATGGCTGTGAGCATTGTAAAGCAGTCTGCTAGAAGGAAGACCTGTGCCGCAACTGAGCTGAACCATGCACTGATGAAGCTGATCATCTGCACTGACACAAGGACTGACTTCTCCTCATTGATGCAGACACCCAGAGAGGTCACAAGAGTGAGAAGGGCGAGGATGGCAGAGGTAAGCTCTTGTTGGGTAAGTGCAACAAGGAGCCAGTCATCCAGGTATGGATACACCGAGTAGCTAAGGTGGCGCATGTGTGCTGCCATGACTGTGAAGACCTTTGGGAAGACTTGTGGAGCTGTCATGATACCGAAGGGGAGAACTCTGAATTGGTAGTGGTGTGGCCCTACAGAGAAATTTCCAGTGAGAGGAGTGAATGTTGATGTAGAAGTAGGCATCCTTCATGTCAAGAGCTGTGAACCAGGCCCCATGAAGGAGGGAGGGGATAATAGATGCCAGTGTCATCATATGGAACTTTGACTTTTTGATAAAGGTGTTGAATAGGCAAAGATCAAGGATGCAGCAGTGCACTCCAGTCTTCTTGGATATGAGGCAGTATGTGAAATAGAAGCCTCTCCCCACATAGGTAGTGTCACATGCTCTATGGTGCCCTTTGCAAGTACAGCATCTGTCTCTTGTTGGAGAAGGCATGTATGGGAAGGTACCCTGGAGCCATCCAGGGAGGAGGGTGTCATAAACAGATAGCTAAGGGTTAATGTCTCTTTCACCTGAAGCACCTGACCAGAGGACCAATCAGGAAACAGGATTTTTTTTCAACTCTGGGTGGAGGGAGTTTTGTGTCTGAGTCTTTGTCTGTCTGCCTGCTTTTCTCTCAGCTATGAGGAGTGATTTCTAGTTCCTGCTCTCTAATCTTCTGTTTCCAAGTTGTGAGTACAGAGATCATGTATTTACATGTCTATAGTTGCTGGAGTGCTTTGAATTGTATTCTTTTTGAATAAGGCTGTTTATTCAATATTCTTTTAAGCAATTGACCCTGTATTTGTCACCTTAATACAGAGAGACCATTTGTATGTATTTTTCTTTCTTTTTTATATAAAGCTTTCTTTTTGAGACCTGTTGGAGTTTTCTTTTCTGGAAAACTTCAGGGAAATTGAGTCTGTACTCACCAGGGAATTGGTGGGAGGAAGAAGTCAGAGGGAGATCTGTGTGTGTTAGATTTACTAGTCTGATTTTGCATTCCCTCTGGGTGAAGAGGAAAGTGCTTTTGTTTCCAGGATTGGAATTACAGAGGGTGGACTCCCTCTGTTTAGATTCACAGAGCTTGTGTCTGTGTATCTCTCCAGGAGCACCTGGAGGGGGGGAAGGGAAAAGATTTATTTCCCTTTGTTGTGAGACTCAAGGGTTTGGGTCTTGGGGTCCCCAGGGAAGGGTTTCAGGGGGACCAGAGTGCCCCAAAACACTCTAATTTTTTGGGTGGTGGCAGCAAGTACCAGGTCCAAGCTGGTAACTAAGCTTGGAGGTTTTCATGCTAATCCCCATATTTTGGACGCTAAGGTCCAAATCTGGGACTAAGGTTTGATAGAGGGTCAGTGTGAGGGGAAAGAAAGAATTCTATGGCATATCCATGATAGATGATCTCCAGTATCCAATGGTCTGTGATGATCTTGCCCTAATTTTAGGTGGATAGGGCAAGACAGTCTCCAAAGATGACATGAGGGGGGCCACAGATGGCAACAGGGAGGGTTCGCAGACCTCAATCAACACATTAAAAATGTGCCTTGGGAGGCTGTTGGGTCAGGATCAAGGTGGTGGCAGTGGCAGAGGCCCTCGGTTGTTGTCATTGGAACAGATGTCACCTGCATGGGGGTTAGCCTAGGGTACATATGGCTGGGAGCAGAATTGCTGGCACTGCTGCTTACGACTTGGGGCCAGGGTATAGATCCCCAGGGATCACAATGTGGCTCTAAAGTCCTTCAACACGTGAAGGGACTTCTCAGTCTTAGAGTAAAATAACTTGTCCTCTAAGAGGAGGTCCTCTATAGTTGTTTGGACCTCTCGAGGAAAGCCTAAGGACTGCAGCCAGGAGTCATGCTGCATGGCAATGCATGTCGCGAGGGAGTGTGAGGATGTATCAGCTATGTCTACTGCCACTTAGAGCCATGACTTGGCAATGAGTCACCCTTCCTCCAACAGTGCTTGGAATTGCTGTTGTTGGTCTGGTGGTAGCTTGTCTCTGAACTCTGCTAACCTAGCATAGTTATTAAAGACGTATTTGGCTAGCAGCACCTGGTAATTGGTGATGCGAAATTGCAATACCACTGAGGAGTAGACCTTCCTCCCAAAAAGGTCTAAGCATTTGGCCACCCAGTCTGGAGGGATGGACTTTTGAGTATGCTGGCGTGCCCATTTCACCATCATGTGCACCACCAGAGAGCTGGGGGTAGGTGGGAAAAAAGGAAGTCTGCTCCCTTAGCTGATATGAAGTAATGATGGTCCACATGTTTCAGTGTGGGGGTATAGAAGGCAAGGGTGTGCCATGCTGCCCATGCGGGCTGAACAATAGCATCATTAATTGGGAACACCACCCTGGACAGTCTCTGAGGCTGAAATATGTCCAGGAGCTGGTGCTGCTAGTCCCGAACTTCCTCCAGTCGTATGCCCAGGTCTGCTGCCACCACCTGTAATAGGTTTTGATATTGCCTGTGATCATCTGGGGGTGACAGAGAGGGAGGAATGAGCAGTGAGAAGAAAGTGGCTGTGGGAACCGATGGTACCGGCTCCACCTCTGCTTCTTCCTTGGAGCCGTCAGTGCCTGTGGACGAGCAGGGGCAGAGTAGTATGAAGCTTGGGAGTGTGGGTACTGAAGGTGACATGGACCTCAGAGTGCTCAGTGTGGCCAAGGGGTGAAGGCATGGGGTGCAGCAGGCTGCAGGGGTACCAGTCCCACACCAGTGATGCCAGGTCGTAATCCAGAGAATATGACGGTCATGGATGGGAGTCTGAACTGTGCCTAAACATGGGGGAGAAGATCGGCTCCAGCTCAGAAAGTTTGTCCAAGTCCAAAAATCTCTCTGTCAAAGCTGACGGAATGAGCAGGCGGCACTGCAAAGTCAGCATAGGCCTCTCCTGCAGGAGCAGTTTGTCCACTGGAGCGGGGACTTCACAAGCAAAGGATGGTCTGGAGAGCAGTGGTGAGGGTGGGTAGGGCAGCTCCAGTTCCTCTATTCACAGAAGGGGCTTCAAGCAGCCAGGAGTCGGGGATTGCCCTTGGAGATGCCTGAAAACTGAGGTGGAGTCCACATATCTGGCTGGACCGAAGGGCGCAAAGGTGGTGATGGGGTGAGAGCTGTGTGTTCAGGGTACGGGCTCACACAGACAGGTACCAGTGCTACCGGTGGCACTGCCACATCTCTTTTTCATTTCACTTTATCCTGTAAGTGAGGAAGCTTGGGCACCAGTGTGGCAGTGTCAGCGCACAATATCTCACCCAACCTGGCATTGCTTGGGAAGGAAACGCTGCCCTTAGAAGCAGTCCTCTACAGGGACATGCTTCTATGCCTATACAAGTGCTTCCTACTTTCATGCCTGGGCATGTCTGGGACTGCCAGATCTGAGGCATGAAAAGTGCTGGGAGGAGCGTTCACTGCCGGTGATGGATGCTGCACCACCAGTTCCCGGATCCATTTGGGCACGTGGTCTCATGGTTTCCTCCATGAGATATTTCCTGAGGGAAAGTTCTTGCACCTCTGAGTCCAGGGTGGGAAAGATTTACAGATTGCACAACGAGCAGCAATATGAGCTTCCCTGAGGCAATACAGGCAGCGCTGGTTATCGTTGCTCATCGAGAATGAGTGTGGGCATGAAACAGTTTTTAAACCACAGAACATGTGGCATGGTCCCTTGAGGTGGGGGGGAGTGGACCCCAAAAGGGGTAAACTCTTGGTAGCCAACGAAGAACTAACAACTGTTATATATAACTATCTACACAAAAACAACAGATAAGAACTAGGAAGAAATTGACTAGATTACTCTCGTAGTCAAAAGACCAAGAGCACGAAGGAACAGTGATTCCAACTTGGGCCATGCAGTGCTAAGAGGGAACTGGAGATGTGGCAACCCACACAGCCTTTTATAACCTCATCTGAAAGCATGAGGAGATGCATATCGCATTGTGGGGTCAACGGACACTGGTAGGGAAACCTTCTGACTCTGGCACATAGCACACATGCGCATCCCCAGGACTGGAATACATATAGGGACCATCACTCAAAGAAGAACTAACAAAACACAACACAGTTAAACCACTCACATTCAAATAAATCTCTCAGTCACATCCCAGAACCCTTAATACACCTTCTTCTTGAATACCTGGGAGAAAAGATGGGCTTTGCAGCATTTCTGGAAGTTTAACTGATCTGAGCTCAGTGGGACTAAGCATGCACACCTTGCTGTCAGCTTTCTCACAAGTAAGCCAAGAAAACTTGAGCCTGAGCACCATTACTGAATGCACCTGCTGCCGAATGGCACGGGGAAAGAGATCATCTCTCAGACTGTAATGTCTCAACCCATTTAGCAACTCAGGTCAAAAGCAACACCTTGAACTCTACTTGGAAGCCCATGGACAGCTGCGTTAGGCATCAGCTTCAGTTCCTGAGCAGTGTCATAGTTATCTAACTCCAACGTGACAAAACATAGATAAAGGTAGCAAGAGCCACATCCAAAAGAAATAGCTACATTTGTCTCTCTAGGAGCAGATGGTGAAAAGTACTTAATTAGGGGTGCTCTTTTTTCCAGTTATCCAATACTAGCTCCATTTTATTTTAATGGAGTCACAGCCAGCTATTCATCATCCAAGCTCCAAACTATTCCAGCCACTGGCTTATTTGTTCCCACCACATCCGTTGGGGAGAAGAAACAGAGAGAGACACACACACACATATAAAGACAGATGTCATCACCAGAGCTATATTTTCTTATGAACTGTCCCAGAGGCTTCTTATATATTATAAAACTAGGAGAGGAGACAAGACAGAAACTTTGGGGCAGAAAAACAAATGCCAAAAAACTACTATCTAAGACCTCCTTTCTAAAAAGAGAGTGGAGCCACTAAAGTTTAACTCCGTTCACTTCCATGAGGAACTACAACCATATCAACAAGGCATATTCTAAAAGAAATGGCATGGACAAATAATCATCCTCCACTGCTTGGAGATGATCATTTCCCAATCGTTGCTTAATTTCTCTCCCATATCCAAATTCACTTGGATAAATTAAATATGAGAATTCCTGAGTTGTTTCTTTACAACCTTCTCAATAACCTTTGCTGGAAATGGAGATTACACACAGGTCAATCAACATATTCCCTAAGTAGGGCTTCACAGGGCCTCTTTGAGACTGACAATCTCCATTAGCAGTAGGAATAATGTCTCTCTGTTGGCCTTAATGAACCAATGTGGGCACATGTCCAACACAGAAATAGTAGCCTGAAGTACTCTCCCAACAGTTCCAGAAGACTGTCAAATGAAACAAGCTGAAACAAGAGTCGACATTGTTATTGTATTCTCATGATATTACTCAAAAACCAAAGCAGCAGACAGCTCCATCCAAATCCAAGCGATTACATTCAAGCAAACATTCAAAACCGGACGCCTGGCAACCCTCTGCTCAGCTCTGGGCTGCAAGAAGATGCCTATCTCTGACTGTGACCCACAGTTAGGAAGTCCTCTCCTGGAGTTAATGGAAGTTGTTTCCTGAGCCTGCCTAACTCCACACAAAATGGCCAGAGGAGTGGGAGGTGATGCTCACCTTATAACTATTAGCCCAGCTGTTAGGATACATACCTGAGACCCAGGTTCAACTTCTACCTGATGGAGAGAAAGGATTTGAACAGGTATCTCCCACTTCTCAGGAGATGGCTTTAACCACTGAGCTATGGGATACTCTGATGTGGGTCTCCCAGAATCTCTTCTGTTCCAGTTCAGATACATAATTAAGGAGTCATTGGATCAGGGGCCTGGACTATAGGTCTTCCACCTCTGAGGCGGGTACTCTAACCATTAGGCTATAGAGTCATTCTTACTCTTTCTCTCTGGTCCAATGACTTTGTAAGTATTTACCCAAGATGGAACAAGTTCAACAGGAGACACTGAGGGAGACCCACATCAGAATATCCTCTGGCTAGTTTTGAATGGGGCCCGATATGGTAGGCATGTTCTGAACACACCTACTGGAATTGGCCTCACAGGCAAGTTAGTGGACAAACGCCTATCTTCCCTTGGTTTGTGGATCACGCTGGGGCTTTGGCAAGTGAGGCATCTGGACAACTACAGGGAGACAGCAGTGTACATGCCTGAGGCAGAAATAAAGGTGCCTAAGGAACTTTTACAGAAAAATGTACCTGCTGAGTAAGGATCAGCACCTACAGGGTTAGGTAGCACCGAGCAGTGGTGCCTAAAATTGAGACTTAGGTGCCTGTGTGTCCCTTTGTGGATCTAGGCCCAAGACAGGAGTGGGAGTAGGAGATAAACAAGCATTGAGGCTGGCATCCTTGGTGGAGCAAAGAGGATGAGGGATATGCACTAAAATAAGGTCCAAGATATACAATATATTTTGGCGGAATATTACAGGCCTTTCCCCTACCTTGCTGTTTTCACTCTTCAAATAATTATGAATTGGTATAATTGACTGTTATCACAATCTCAGTTTTCCACACATTCTTATCAGCATTGTCGTGGAAATGATAACCTACACTATGAAAATTTCTCTCTTTAAATCTTTCCCATATGTCAAGTCAATCTCTCCAGATCCTCAATTATTTTATTGCTGTTATCAGAATTCCTTCCAATTTGCCAACAGATTTGTGGTTTAATTTAATTTAACAAATATGCATAGCTTCCAAAATTGTAGAGAACTTTGAGCCATGTACATGACTCATATGCTGTATAGGCCTGATCCAAAGCCCATTCAAATAAATGACAGACCTTCCATTGACTTCAGTACACTTTGGATCAGGTCCTGTATGACTGAGATCCTATAAAAGAATTGAAGATCTACCATGTTCATTCCTTGAATATGTGATGGCCATCCCTTTACTTTATTTAGTGCCAGATTTGGCTACCCTCACTCTTAATGCCCGCTGAAATGGCAGAATCTGACCATTTAATCACCTCTGAGCCTTGTTTTTGGCAGCCACATTAAACATTTTCTGAATAGGTAATTTCCAAAATACTGGTTTCATCAGGGATATATTGTCTAGTTAAAATATTCTGCATTTGCTGCATCAAGTTTCTGTTAAAATAAAAGGGAATCTTTGCAAAAGAGTTCAAAAACAATATTTTTTGAAGTGGAGAATTCTATCATCTGCTGAGCATATCCACACATAAAAAAGTATGTGTAGCAGGGCAGTTCCCCTTCTATGGCTCAGCTAGGGTTAAAAACCTGCCCTTGGAGAGGACTGGGGCTGAGACCGAATCAGAAAAGGCTGAGAGGCAGTCCGTCATCGCCAGGTTGGGCCCTATAAAAAGGCTGCAGGGCCAGAAGGCAGTCAGTCAGTCTCTCTCTAGCTTTGGAGAGAGATGGATCTAACTGCCTGAAGGAACAAAGTGTACCATAGACAGAGCAGTGCTGGGGAAGGGGCAGGCTGAGCTGAAGAGATCAGGCCTGATGATCTCCCAGGCTGCGGCCCGATAGGAAGGCCTAGAGAGATACTAGGCTACAGGAAAGACAGCAGGTCCAAACCCCCCTTGTCAATAATGAGTGGTCATTACACTGCAGTCTGCCTCAGTGAACAGGGACTAGATGACAACTGGCAGTAGAAGAGCTAATTCCCAAGATGACCAGCAGGAGGCCCTGCACCACTGAGTCTCACTTCACTACAGTATGCAATTGTTAATAGGTCAGAAAACTCAACATCACAGTGACTTTAAGGAGTAATTCATTCCTTTTACATAACAATGTTCAATACTTTTTGGAAGACACACTCTGAATACTGTTTAGAGAAGCTCTTTACAATGAAGTCTCATGTATTAGAAAAACAATTGCAGTACACAGCCTAGTCAAAACTATCTTGCATCAAAAGCTGGCACTTGAAGGATAATTTTATATACAGTTTTTCACTAGTTTCTTGAAAGACTGAAAAAAGTGGGTCAGAGGAAGAGAGGCATGATAGTACTTACTGATAACACATAATAATGTTCACGTAGCAGCCTATTTTGCCATTTCATTTGGCCTCCAAATTTTTTCCTTGTAAAAATGAAAGTTGCACCCAAAATTCAAGTGCCACCTGATCAAGTTAAAACAGAAAAAAAAAGACAAATTTCTCTGGAAGATGCTTAGCAAAAGGTTATGAAAACAGGCACCAATTTTACTAATATTCATGCAATTAATGTTACACATGTGTAGTCCCATAGAGCTCAATGTACCTACTCACAAGGATTGATAGTCACGGGATTAGAATAACTCTAATAGATAGCCATACATTTTCTTTGCCCCCCAACATAGTATCTTTTGGGTCCTGTCCAGCCATGTGAAAGAGGGTGAGAAAACACAGGTACTTGTTCAATATGCTAAGGATGGGACACATTTTTTATGTCTTGCATTTGCTTCTTGCGAACCTCTTGAGCATTTGGGTGAAGATCAGCACTCATCTCCCATCCAAACTGCACAGGGATTTTTGCAAGCTTAGTCTCTGAATAGAAAAAAAGTCCCTGAGCAATAGATTCTGGGGTGAACATGTTTTTTGACTGATCCAATCTATATAAAACTCACTACTAAGACAACTGCAAATAACAAAAATCTTACATGTATGCGTTCACTACCTCTCCTGTTGTGAAAATCAAAATGGATACAGATATAATGTAACATTTCCATAAATATGCCATGAAGAGATTTTGGCTGCTTTGGAGACTGTTATAGCTAAATTGTTTCTTTTGTACATAAGACTCTGACAGAGACAGATAGTACAGACTTCTTTTTAGGCTTTTCATCTAAGAAAAAATTAAATTCAGTCTCCTTGCTTCTATGCACCCGTTCTGTTATGAGCAATGACTGATGAGTTGTGTGTGTGTGTGCATGTAAGTTTCAGAGTGGAGCAAGTACAACATTTTACATTAGTCTGCTAACAAATGGAACTGAGATAACTTACTCATTTTATCATCAAGATTCATACCTCTGCTGCAGCCACCATGTGCAAATAATGACATATTAATGTCAAACTGTGGAATGTTTTCTTCCATATAGTTTACTAACATTCCTAATTATGCGCCACAAACAGTTCTGAGTTCAGCTCACAGTAAGTAAGCTATTACATAGATACAAGTCAGTTTTTATATAACCAACATTATCAATCATCATTATATAATGAAATGCCACAAGTGGATTTGCTCACGCAGTGCTACAATAGATGGTGAAAGCTGAAATACACTTGCCAAAGTTTACATTTAGGAATCCGGAGTGAGGTAGGGGGGTCACTTACTGCTTATTTCCCATATTCCTAACATTCCGGAATGTCTGCCCTTCACTTCTTTGTTTTCTTTATCAGTTTCAGAGGTGCTTCAGCAAGCACCAAGAATCTCCCACAGCATGAATGGAGACATGGCAAAAGCGTTAGCTACTGAAGAAAGTAAAGTAGAGCCGAATACCTGATTCAATTGTACAGCATGGTAAATCCAATAAAAAGTGCACTAGTGTAAAGAATGCTTATTACACTTGCTATAAGCACAAGCATTGAGAAGCCAGGACAGGATTACATATAATATAACCAAATTGTTTACTCTTGTAACCCTAGGATAGGGTTGCCAGGTGTCTTGTTTTCAACCAGAACACTTGGTCAAAAAGGGACCCAGGTGGCTCTGGACAGCACCACTGACTGAACCGTTAGAAGTCTGGTTGGCGCGGAGCTGGCAGGTTCTGTGCCCAGCTCCGCATGGCTCCTGAGAAGCAGCCAGCACATCCCTCCAGTGCAGGGGTGGCCATTGGCACTCCATGCATTGCCCCCGCCCCAAGCTCCGGCTCCATAGCTCCCATTGGCCAGGAACGGCGGCCAATTGGAGCAGAGGGGGTGGAGGGAGTGCATGGAGCTCCTTGGCTGCGCCTCTGCCTAGAAGCCAGACATGCTGCCCGCTTCCTGGGAGCCGCCTGAGGTAAGCACTGCCCAGATCCCGCACCCCTTACCCCCTCCTGAACCCCAAATCCCTGCCCCAGCCCTGAGCTCCCTCCCACACCCAAACTCCCTCCTGGAGCCCGCATCTCCTCCTGCACCCCAACTCTTGTCCTGCCCAAAGTCCCCACCTGCACCTCAAACCCCTCATCCCTAGCCCCACCCCAGGGACCATACCCCAGCCAGAGCCCTCACCCCCCCCACACACCCCAACCCCTGCCCTAGCCCAGTGAAAATGAGCAAGTGAGCAAGGGTGGAGGAGAGCAAGCAAGGAAGGGGGAATGGAGTGAGCAGGGATGGGGTCTCAGAGAAGGGCCGGGCCTTGGGGAAGGACTGGGGAAGGGGGCAGGGGCGGGGCAAGGGTGTTCAGTTTTCTGCTATTAGAAAGTTGGCAACCCTATGGCCAGATCTTTGGTTGCATAACTCTAGCAACACCAAGCTTCCCTAAACCTGGCGCTACATAGGAAAGGGGATTGTGACCAGGACACTCAGATTCCAAGGCAATCTTTGGCTGCTGGAACACGTTGGCAGTTGGTACAGCTGTTGGTCGCCAATACAGTTTAGAACAATCTTTAAGTTCAGATTAACCTCACTGATGCTTTCAGCTACCTTTAGGAAGAAACATGACCATGACTTGTCACAATGCAGAGAACTGAGGTCCACCAACACCTGCCCACTGCAGTAATTGCAGGAAATGGATCATGTATAATAAAGTCCAGCTGATCTTAATAGATCGTAAAAATACTTTTAGTAGCAATGTCTAAATTAATATTAAAATTGCAATTCCATTTACAGTTCATCTTTCCCACTTCCCACTCATCTGTACAGGCAAATGCAAGGTCTCTGTACTCACACTGCAAGGTACTAGAGATTCACTAACCCTGATACAACAAGGCTGGTTATTAGGATGAAATTAAATTAAGAAAAAGTTGAAAATTCTTCAATTAATATGCTTGGCCTTATTCCCATAAACACAGCAAGTTAAATACTATAGTATTAACGGGTTCTTTCAAAAATGGTGATTACATGTTGTCATAAACAATAGTTAATGTCTCTTTTACCTCTAAAGGGTTAACAAACAGTGAACCGGACACCTGACCAGAGGACCAATCAGGAAACAAGATACTTTCAAATCTCCGTGGAGGGAAGCCTTTGTCTGTGTTTTTTGGGTTTTGCTTTGTTCTCTCTGGATCCTGGAAGGGACTAGACGGGCAACCAGTTTTCTTGCCAATCTCCCTGCTACAGTCTCTTATATATTCAGAATAGTGAGTATTTTAGTAAGAAAGGTGGTTATAGTCTTTTGATTGTTTCTGTATTTGCAAATGTGCAGTTTGCTGGAAGTATTTTAAATTGTATTTTGCTGGGGGGAGGCTTCTTTTTAGTGTCTATAAGCTGACAGACCCTGTAACTTTTACCATCTATAGTACAGAGACAACTTTTACTTTTTTTCTTTCTTTTTATCAAAAGTTTTGCTTTTAAGACCTGTTTGATTTTTCTCCTAGTTAAGGCTCACAGGAACTGAGTCTGTACTCACCAGGGAATTGGTGGGGAGAAGGGAGAGAGAGCAGTGGGAGAAGGGAAAGGTGAATTTCCTCTTTGTTTTAGATTCACGGAGTTTGAATCTGTATTGCCTCTGAGTGAGGGGAAAAGAGGAGGGGGGGGAAGGTAACATTCCTCTCTATGTGGTGATTCAAGGAGTTTGAATCACGGTGATCTCCTAGTGTACCCAGGGTGGGAAAGAGCTGGGAGGAAGAACGGAGGGGGAAGGGAAATGGTTTATTCCCCTTTGTTGTGAGACTCAAGGAATTTGGGTCTTGGGATCCCCAGGGAAGGTTTTGGGGGGACCAGAGTGTATCAAGCACTGGAATTCCTGATTGGTGGCAGCTTATCAGATCT
Source organism: Gopherus evgoodei (assembly GCF_007399415.2). Classification (NCBI taxonomy): domain Eukaryota; kingdom Metazoa; phylum Chordata; order Testudines; family Testudinidae; genus Gopherus; species Gopherus evgoodei. Next base: position 309,628,891 of record NC_044322.1, on the reverse strand, counting down.
AAGCAGGTAATTAAGCTTAGAGGAATTCATGCTGGTACCCCAACTTTTGGACTCTAAGGTTCAGATAGAGGAAAGATACTATGACATGGTGGGAGCTGTGGGATAAGAATCCAAAAGCCAGTGAGTTAAAAGCAAAAAGCCAGTAAGATTATTATTTTTCTTTTTTCTCTGCTAGCTGCTTATAAGCAGAGAAAAGGGGGGTTTTAAAAGCAAGTCTGCAGGTTTTTTTTCTTTCTCTCTTCCTTCTGAGTACACTGAAGGCAGAGAGATTAAAGTTTAACAAGGGTCTTTTGTTAAACAAAGCAGGCTTAAGTGGTCAGCAACAGACTCCAGCAAAACACATATGCAAATGAAAGGGTTTTCTTTTGTTTTAATTTAAACGTGGAAGATTAGGTAGAAGAAGTTAAAAAAGGCACTGTTGCTAGGCAGCCCCAAGCAGGCAGCAGAGGAACAGCATTTCAGGCAGTAAACAGAAGAGAGTGCACCAGCACAAGAAAGCAGGAACAATGAGCACCAGTGCAGCAATAAGCAAACTAAAAATAGCTAAATTAAAAGCAATAAACAAACACAACGAACATAAAAGACGAATGGAACTAATTCAGGCAGAAATGGCCAGGGAAGAGGTTGCCCACAGGAAAGACATGGAGAAGAAACAAAAAGAGATGGAGCTCCAAAGGGAGGCCCACCAGCAGGCCACAGAATTAGCAAAAACGAAACAGAATGACACAGCCAATCCTACCAACCCTTCGCCAGTTATTGTTCCACATCCCAAGAAATTTCCCACCTACAAGGCAGGTGATGACACTGAGGCCTTCTTAGAAAATTTTGAAAGAGCCTGCCTTGGGTACAACATCTCTGAAGACCAGTACATGATAGAGCTGAGGCCATTGCTCAGTGGAGCCCTAGCAGAGGTGGTGGCTGAAATGCCTAAGGAGAACATGAACGATTATAAACTTTTTCAAACCAATGCCAGATACAGAATGGGGATAACACCTGAGCATGCCCGTCGCTGGTTCAGAGCCCTAGAATGGAAACCAGATGTGTCATTCCCCCGACATGCCTACCACACTGCAAAGAATTATGAGGCCTGGATATCAGGAACAAAGGTTAACAATATGGACAAGCTGCACCTCCTGATACAAATGGAGCAGTTCTTAGATGGTGTTCCTGAGGAAATAGAAAGGTACATCCTAGATGGGAAACCCAAAATGGTAATCGAGGAGGGGGAGATTGGAGCCAAATGGATGGAAGTGGCAGAAAAGAAAAAGGCTACTGTCAAGGGTAGCGAATACCCCAGGGGGCACACCGACAATAAACCCTATAACCGAGGGCAGCCCAAGACCCCACCTACAACCCAAGGGAAGCCACAGACGCCCTGTTCTCCCACCTCACCAGTCTCCAGTAACCCACCTCGGCCCAGTGACCAGTCAGCTGGGCGATGCTTCAAGTGTAATGAACTGGGACATATAAAGGCCAACTGCCCCAAGAACCCCAACCAAGTGCAGTTCATTACACCACCATCACACCAAAGATCCCCAGGCCCAGATGCCTCTCAAATACCCTTGGAGCGAAGGGAAACTTTGAGAGTGGGCGGAAAGAAGGTTACTACGTGGAGAGACACGGGGGCACAAGTGTCAGCTATTCACCAATCCTTCGTTGACCCCAAATTCATCAACCCAAAGGCCCAAGTGACAATTTACCCCTTCATGTCACAAGCTGTATACTTGCCTACAGCTAAACTACCTGTCCAGTACAAAGGCTGGTCAGGAATGTGGACTTTTGCAGTCTATGACCAAAGAGGTAAAGCGGGCCAAGACGGTGGGAATGGTTACACGTAACCAAATCAGGCAAGCTTCCAGACCCATTCCTGTTCCTGAGCCATCCACAGAGGCCCCGTCTGTGTTACCAGAGACCCAGACAGAGGTAGTGGACCTGGATCCCCTGCCAATGACTTAAACAGCCACAGTGACTCCAGTCCCAGACCCGGAACTGGAAAAGCAACCAGCACCAGCGCCAGCAACTGCAAACCAATCTTCAACTCCAACGCCAGAGGGCGTCAGCGAGCCTGAACTGGCAGAAGCAGCAGACAACCACACCCAAGAGGCTCAGCCAGAGCTTGAAATACCACCTGGTGCACCAGCGGAGAGTGGTTCACCAGCAACAAAAACAACCCCATCTCCTACATCGCTTCCAGAGGGACCAAGCCCAAGTCCACAGTCTAAGAAAGAACTGGTGTCTCCAGCTTCAAGGGAACAGTTCCAGACTGAACAGGAAGCAGATGACAGCCTTCAGAAAGCTTGGGTGGTGGCACGGAGCACCCCACCGCCTCTCAGCTCTTCTAATTGATCCCGGTTTGTTGTAGAACAAGGACTTTTATACAAGGAGACTCTTTCTGGTGGACACCAGGAAGACTGACATCCGCAAAAACAGTTAGTGGTTCCAACTAAGTACCGGGAAAAGCTCTTAAGCTTAGCCCATGATCATCCCAGTGGCCATGCTGGGGTGAACAGAACCAAAGACCAGTTGGGGAAGTCCTTCCACTGGGAGGGGATGGGCAAGGACGTTGCCAAGGATGTCCGGTCTTGTGAGGTGTGCCAAAGAGTGGGGAAGCCCCAAGACCAGGTCAAGGCCCCTCTCCAGCCACTCCCCATTATTGAGGTCCCATTTCAGCAAGTAGCTGTGGATATTCTGGGACCTTTCTCAAAAAAGACCCCCAGAGGAAAGCAGTACATACTGACTTTTGTGGACTTTGCTACCCGATGGCTGGAAGCAGCAGCTCTAGGCAACACCAGGGCTAAAGCTGTGTGCCAGGCCCTAACAGACATTTTTGCCAGGGTAGGTTGGCCCTCCGACATCCTTATAGATTCAGGATCTAATTTCCTGGCAGGAACCATGAAAGAACTGTGGGAAATTCATGGAGTGAATCACTTAGTTGCCACCCCTTACCACCATCAAACCAATGGCCTGGTTGAAAGTTTTTAATGGAACTTTGGGGACCATGATACGTAAATTTGTCAATGAACACTCCAATGACTGGGACCTAGTGTTGCAGCAGTTGCTTTTTGCCTACAGTGCTGTACCACATCCCAGTTTAGAGTTTTCACCGTTTGAACTTGTGTATGGCCACGAGGTTAAGGGCCATTACAGTTGGTGAAGCAGCAATGGGAGGGGTTTACGCCTTCTCCAGGAACTAACATTCTAGACTTTGTAAGCAACCTACAAAACACCCTCCGACACTCTTTAGCCCTTGCTAAAGAAAACCTAAAGGATGCTCAGGAAGAGCAAAAGGCCTGGTATGATAAACATACCAGGGAGCGTTCCTTCAAGGTAGGAGACCAGGTTATGGTTTTGAAGGCGCAACAGGCCCATAAGATGGAAGCATCATGGGAAGGGCCATTCACGGTCCAAGAGCGCCTGGGAGCTGTTAACTACCTCATAACATTTCCCAATTCCTCCCTAAAGCCCAGAGTTTACCATGTTAATTCTCTCAAGCCCTTTTATTCCAGAGACTTACAGGTATGCCAGTTTACAGCCCAGGGAGGAGATGACGCTGAGTGGCCTGAAGGTGTCTACTACAAAGGAAAAAGTGACGGTGGCATGGAAGAGGTGAACCTCTCCACAACCCTGGAACATCTGCAGTGGCAACAAAGCAAGGAGCAGTGCGCTAGCTTCACCCCATTGTTCTCGGCCACCCCAGGATGGACTGAACGGTTATACCATTCCATTGACACAGGTAATGCTCACCCAATTAGAACCCCGCCCTACCGAGTGTCTCCTCATGCCCAAGCTGCTATAGAACGGGAGATCCAGAACATGCTACAGATGGGTATAATCCGCTCATCTACCAGTGCATGGGCATCTCCAGTGGTTCTGGTACCCAAACCAGATGGGGAAATAAGCTTTTGCGTGGACTATCATAAGCTAAATGCGGTAACTCATCCAGACAACTATCCAATCCATGCACCGATGAGCTATTGGAGAAGTTGGGACATGCCCAGTTCATATCTACAATAGACTTAACCAAGGGGTACTGGCAAGTACTGCTAGATGAACCTGCCAAGGAAAGGTCAGCATTCATCACCCATGTGGGGGTATATGAATTTAATGTGCTTCCTTTCGGGCTGTGAAATGCACCCGCCACCTTCCAAAGGCTGGTAGATGGTCTATTAGCAGGATTGGGAGAATATGCAGTTGCCTACCTCGATGATGTGGCCATTTTTTCTGACTCCTGGGCCGAACACCTAGAACACCTGGAAAAAGTCTTTGAGCACATCAGGCAAGCAGGACTAACTGTTAAGGCCAAAAAGTGTCAAATAGGCCAAAACAGAGTGACTTACCTGGGACACCAGGTGGGTCAAGGAACCATAAACCCCTACAGGCCAAGGTGGAGGCTATCCAAAAGTGGCCTGTCCCAAAGCCAAAGAAACAGGTCCGATCCTTCTTAAGCTTGGCCGGGTATTACAGGCGATTTCTACCACACTACAGCCAAATCGCTGCCCCACTGACCAAGCTGACCAAAAACACTCAGCCAAATGCAGTTAAGTGGACTGATGAGTGTCAAAAGGCCTTTACCCAACTTAAGGTGGCGCTCATGTCTGACCCTGTGCTAAGGGCCCCAGACTTTGACAAACCATTCCTAGTAACCACAGATGCATCTGAGCGTGGTATAGGAGCAGTTCTCATGCAGGAAGGACCGGATCAAGACTTCCATCCTGTCGTGTTTCTCAGCAAGAAACTGTCTGAGAGGGAAAGTCACTGGTCAGTCAGGGAAAAGAAATGCTACACCATTGTGTACGCCCTGGAAAAGCTACGCCCATATGTTTGGGGACGGCGGTTCCAGCTACAAACTGACCATGCTGCACTAAAGTGGCTTCATACTGCCAAAGGAAACAACAAAAAACTGCTTCGATGGAGTTTAGCTCTCCAAGATTTTGATTTTGAAATTCAACACATTTCAGGAGCTTCTAACAAAGTAGCTGATGCACTCTCTCATGAAAGTTTCCCAGAATCTACTGGTTAAAATTTGTCCTTGAAATGTAGAAAGTCTTGTAGTTTACATACTTAGTAGTATATATAAAGGTGCATGTGTTGTATTAATCTGTTTATTCTAAAGTTCTAGGAAGAAATCACTGCCAGTGAGGTTCCCCACTGTCTGCGATTTGGGGGGCGTGTCATAGATAGTTAAGGGTTAATGTCTCTTTTACCTGTAAAGGGTTAACAAACAGTGAACCGGACACCTGACCAGAGGACCAATCAGGAAACAAGATACTTTCAAATCTCGGTGGAGGGAAGCATTTGTTTGTGTTTTTTGGGTTTTGCTTTGTTCTCTCTGGATCCTGGAAGGGACTAGACGGGCAACCAGTTTTCTTGCCAATCTCCCTGCTACAGTCTCTTATATATTCAGAATAGTGAGTATTTTAGTAAGAAAGGTGGTTATAGTCTTTTGATTGTTTCTGTATTTGCAAATGTGTGGTTTGCTGGAAGTATTTTAAATTGTATTTTGCTGGGGGAAGGCTTCTTTCTAGTGTCTATAAGCTGGCAGACCCTGTAACTTTTACCATCTATAGTACAGAGACAACTTTTACTTTTTTTTTCTTTCTTTTTATCAAAAGTTTTGCTTTTAAGACCTGTTTGATTTTTCTCCTAGTTAAGGCTCAAAGGAACTGAGTCTGTACTCACCAGGGAATTGGTGGGGAGAAGGGAGAGAGAGCAGTGGGAGAAGGGAAAGGTGAATTTCCTCTTTGTTTTAGATTCACGGAGTTTGAATCTGTATTGCCTCTGAGTGAGGGGAAAAGAGGAGCGGGGGGGGGGAGGACGGTAACATTCCTCTCTGTGTGGTGATTCAAGGAGTTTGAATCACGGTGATCTCCTAGTGTACCCAGGGTGGGAAAGAGCTGGGAGGAAGAACGGAGGGGGAAGGGAAATGGTTTATTCCCCTTTGTTGTGAGGCTCAAGGAATTTGGGTCTTGGGGTCCCCAGGGAAGGTTTTGGGGGGACCAGAGTGTATCAGGCACTGGAATTCCTGATTGGTGGCAGCTTATCAGATCTAAGCAGGTAATTAAGCTTAGAGGAATTCATGCTGGTATCCCAACTTTTGGACTCTCGCTCTGTAATGAATACTTTTCTTTTTCCTCACACGTCTTTTCTGTCGGAATAGCAAATCTTGGCTGCCCTTTTTTACCTTAAGAACCACTGGCATCACAAGAAAAAAAACAGATCCCATTCAAAATTATTTCATGATGCAGTGAACTATCTCGTTCAGACCATATGCTGATAATTACACTAACCATGAGAGCTGCTGCACTTAGAGCAGTTGGAAGTTGTCCCGGTGCTCAAAAGCGAAATCTTTGACTTGCTCCTCTTCACAATCATAATGGGCAGATGACAGCGATGTACTTACCAGGAGTGGAAAGAGCTTATTTTTAACACTGTGACTGTGACTACTTCTGTGCTTTTCTACTGTAAACAAATTTTTGTTTTATAAACACTTTCATTCTCAAAATCTAAACATCATTTGACTGGCTAAATGCCATTAAAGTTCTCTTCAAAATATAGAACACAATATATGGAAGTATAATGGGTTTTTCTGTAAATTGCACATTTAAAAAGTATTACTGCCTGCTATGGGGGAAATGGTGTTTCTGAAGAGTCTGCTGTATCTAAACATAATAACCCAGACTAAATCTATTGGACTGTTTACAGAACATCACATTATTATTTCTGTTCAGCAAGTGCTAGCTCTCTCCCAGCATTATTCAGCACTGCTGTATTAAACACATCTTGCTGCAACATAACCTGAACCAGTGTTTTTGCTATTTAGAACCCCGATAGGTTCTTAGAACACAATGAATTTCTTCAAGGCAGTGGATATCAAGGAAAATCTCCTCAAAGAACATGTTAAAGTAATGATGACGTACCTTCATTATTTATGTTCATAACACCTATCAGGTTTATAACTGGGGGAAGCAGTTCACGTGAATGCCACAAAAATTAAAAGTTAGTATCTGAAGCACATTATTAAAGGAATAGATGGCAAACTCACTGCAGAGATAAATTCGTGCTCCCATCACCATGGTAAAGCTACAGCAATCTCATATGTAGATTAATGGTCCTTCTACCTGCTTAAACAAATTGCTGTAGTGAAAATGCTTTCTGTGTCAGGAATACAGGCTAATAAAAGCATAAAGTGCTTTTTACAGATCAAAGCAGTTGACTTAAAAAGTAATCTATGTATCACACAGATTTTTTTACAAAATTATCTTTTCAATCATTCACGTTTAGAATACCTCATAGTTGATTGAAATGCAATGGAGAAGCCTCATAGTTCTGCATATTTCAATTAACTACTAATGGCTGCATTGGAAACGCTCAGAAGAAATTGAAAGACTAGAAGAACATAGTACCTCCACATAATGTATTCCGAATAGCTTCTCTAATGATCATTAGCAGAAATTTCACTGTCAAGAGACACTGCCTTCTCAGGGTAATATCACAGCATCAAACAAACATATCCAGTGAGCCAAATTCACTCTAGAAGAACCTCTTGTCCCAGGGTGGGTGCTTTTAGGAAATATTTCCAAAACATTGCAAGCTGCACTGCTGTTCAGACACAGGTGTGTCACAAGCAGTCACAATAGCTAAGGTTCCTCTCAACCTAGAGATGTCTGGGGAGCCCTGTCAATCCACTTCCTCCTGTTCTGGAGTTTCCTTCTTTGATCAGGATGGGCAGAAAGTGTAGAATGGGGATGGGAGAGGGATGGAGAGAGGAAATAATTAATCTTGTTATTTCAAAGAGTGTGGCTGATTCCATTAGAAATTCTATTATACTTATTTCAAGATGTGGGACAGAGCTTGTTTTGGTGATGCTGAGAAAGGCAATGTCTAGTGAACTTCTAGCCAGTTTTAAAAATTGGTAGAGGCAAGCAGGTTTTTTAAATTATATTTTACAGCTATGCATTTCAGCAAATCTGGGGCACACAGAGAATCCTAGCTGCAAGATATTCCCAGGTTTCAACACTCTATATGCATGAACTTACGAGGGTGACTTCAGGGACAGAATAAATTAAAGGGACCAGTGTACTAGATACATTCATTCCAAACACTAACTTCCATTCACAGGCTATATCAATCGAGAGCAAATATATCCAAGGTTTACAGCACAAATATTTTCTTTGCATAAAGAACAAATGGATTCCACAGGTTAAATAAAATACCATTTTTCCCACTCACATTTTTCTCCACCAAATGAATGTCCCACACCTTTGAATAGCATCTGCCCTATCTGTTTAATGCAGAAATTAACAGGCCCCTCTCAGGAGCCGCAGCAGTCAGCATGTCTGGGAGAAGTAATACCCTTTAAAATGTTGCTGTATTAGATTTTAAATGATCATTTTATACCCCAAATTGGTTTTTAATAGGACAGAAGAAGGTGAGACCAGAGCTGTCCTGGAGGAAGCCCACATGGAGCTGAGTCTATCCCGAGAGGAAGAAAGTGGCACAGAGGCAAGAGTGGAAGTTGTAGAGAGGTGGCAGATCCCGCACCCCAGTGGCACAAAGGGGAACAGAATGCTGCCCTGGGAGTGCAGTTGTGGACTCCCTGATATAGGAGAATCCCAAAAGGAGAAAAAAACATGCATCTAACACAGCACATTTAGCTCTGTGAGAGGTCATACAAGCTCCATTTAGATGGTGGATAATGATACAGAGAATGATACAAAAACAATAAGGAGTCTGGTGGCACCTTAAAGACTAACAGATTTATTTGGGCATAAGCTTTCGAAGTGGGTTTTTTACCCATGAAAACCGAAATAAATCTGTTGGTGTTTAAGGTGCCACCGGACTCCCCATTGTTTTTGTGGTTACAGACTAACACGGCTAGATAATGATACTAGATAATGATACGGAAAGGGTGCAAGCTTAGTCCTTTGTTGGAAGCGGTAGGGAAGTGCACCACCCAAAAGGGTGACTCCTTCACAGGGACTCCCAGTTCTCTAAGGATCGTAGGGTGAGTGTAGGCACCATGTTACACAATGTCCACTCACCTCTGTGCCTGGCAAGCTCTGTGGGCTAGTGGGAAAGCCCCATTCCCCACTCCCTCCCTCCATATTTTGGAGACTAGTGCCAACACTGTTGCTAGCCTCCCATAAACCTTGCCCTCAGGAGACGCAAGGACTGCACTTGTGCCCTGCCTCTGTGTTAGGGGTGCAAAAACCCATAAAGTATTCCATATTATGTCTTATGGGGAAGCTGGGCACCATCTGGCCCTATAGGATTACCATAGTGCTCTTTTCCCTTGTCAGGCTCTCTCATCCAAATGCAACAAGATAAAAAGTGTGTATTTAATACAGCAAGCTGTCTTGGTTTCCATATTGAGGAAATGATGCAACATGTGTATGACTTGCAATATGCACTAGCTTTTCTGAAAACTGTATTACTGTAATTATTGTAGTGCTTTTGTTGTATAGAATTTTCATATAAAATAACAAGTTAACTAGAACAAATTTTAGAATAGTATTTGAGGGTATTAATATGACTATCAGTTATTTTCCTTTGATAATATAATCAGCTCCTACCTGTGCAGGAGTAATCATCAATTCGTATGTATCCTGTTCTGCAGATACACATGAAAGACCCTGGTGTATTTACACACATGGTATTCTCACGACAATAATGCCGTCCTTCAGCACACTCGTCAATATCTGTGAACAAAGCAGAAAGGTCAACTGATCAAATGATGCTGAGCTCTTCAGAACCACTCAGTATATTGTCCTATTCGCTTCCATCAGTATTTAGCAGGACTAAAAAGTTGCTTGAACAGCAAAGCATTTTGGAAAGTTGTTTGATTCTCTCTTCTAAAATAACTGTTTCAAGTGTTCAAACAACAGGAGTAGCATGAGCTTTTTGAGAACAGCTGTTAGTAGAGGTACAAAGAAGATTACATCAGCTTAGATCTTTCCGAACTCCTTTTGAAATGTCTGTGTTGTTATATCTCTGATTTAAATAAAATCAGCACATATCTAAGGGCTTGAAGACCAGACAGATTGCACGGGCACTGCAGTGACATTAATTGCTATATACTCTACCTTTGATCCAATAGGTATCTTTTGTTTCTTTACCATAGGGGGGCCAGTGACAAGTCCTTATCAGATACTGGAACTCATTAAAAGTTTTACCTAGAAACATGAAGTCACCAATTGGTAGTTTATTAGATATGTAGGTAGATACTTAGTCAAAGCTGTGAACCTTACATATGAGCCTGAAAGGAACTTATTTATGTGGACATCTGACATGATGGAGAAATTTGTACCTTGATAAAATCTCACAACAGACTGAATACCTGCAGCAATGTTAATTCTTAGAGCAGGTTCCTGGTACAAACTATTGTAGACATGGAGCCTGACTAATCTGGGGCTCACTAGGTACACAGTACTAGTCTAATTTCTGGTGGCATGATATAATGGAAAAAAGAGAATAGGAAGCACAGGCATACAGACACAGCAACTTCTGCACATTATTTTATGGTGTTTGCTGCTGCAAAAAAAAGGGATTATACTAATTTGGAAGTGGTTAGTAGCACACTGTGTAACGCTATCAGGTTAAATATGACCATGTAGATCATTGTTGCTACCACCGTTATATAACTGCAACAAGTCTTGTACAAAGTGTGGCATGTAAGATGTCTATTGAAAAGTTATTTGCTGAATATGATTATGCCATTTTTATGCATGTATCATTTTTGTATCTCAAGTTAGGAATATTAACTATGTACCTCTATTTCAAAAGTGTTTGTTCTGGGTAACACCCACAAGGTATTTAGTCAGCATCTTGTGAAGAGACTATTCAAGTTGAATAGACCATCAAAGAACAACTAACTCACAATGGACCATGGAAGATGCCTATCTGCACTTATCAGAAGGGATAGCCATGTTAGTCTGTATCAACAAAAACAACGGGGTGTCTTTGTGGCACGTTGGAGACTAACAAACGTATTTGGGCATAAGCTTTCATGGGCTAAAACCAACTTCATCAGATGCATGGAATGAAAAATACAGTAAGTAGTAAGCAGTATATATATATACACACACACAGAGACACACAGCACATGAAAAGATGGAAGTTGCCTTACCAAGTGGTGGGGGGTTAGTGCTAACAAGGCTAATTTAAACAGGGTGGATGTAGCCTATTCCCAACAGTTGACAAGAAGGGGTGAATATCAACATAGGGAAAATTACTTTTTGTAGTGACCCAGCCACTCTCAGTCTTTATTCAGGCCTAATTTAATAATGTCAAGTTTGCAAATTATTTCCAGTTCTGCAGTTTCTCATTCAAGTCTGTTTTTGAAATTTTTCTGTTCAAGTATGGCCACTTTTAAGTCTGTTATTGAGTGTCCAGGCAGACTGAAGTGCTCTTCTACTAGTTTTTGAATGTTACATAAGAACATAAGAACGGCCGTACTGGGTCAGACCAAAGGTCCATCCAGCCCAGTATCTATCTACCGACCGTGGCCAATGACAGGTGTCCCAGAGGGAGTGAACCTAACAGGTAATGATCAAGTGATCTCTCTCCTGCCGTCCATCTCCACCCTCTGACAAACAGAGGCTAGGGACACCATTCCTTCCCCATCCTGGCTAATAGCCATTAATGGACTTAACCTCCATGAATTTATCCAGTTCTCTTTTAAACCCTGTTATAGTCCTAGCCTTCACAATCTCCTCAGGCAAGGAGTTCCACAAGTTGACTCTGCGCTGTGTGAAGAAGAAATTCCTTTTATTTGTTTTAAACCTGCTGCCCATTAATTTCATTTGGTGGCTCCTAGTTCTTATATTATGGGAACAAATAAATAATTTTTCCTTATTCACTTTATCCATGCCACTCATGATTTTATATACCTCTATCATATTCCCCCTTAGTCTCCTCTTTTCCAAGCTGAAAAATCCTAGCCTTTTTAATCTCTCCTCATATGGGACCCGTTCCAAACCTCTAATAATTTTAATTGCCCTTCTCTGAACCTTTTCTAGTTGCAGTATATCTTTTTTGAGATGAGGAGACCACATCTGTATGCAGTATTCAGGAAGTGGGTGTACCATGGATTTATTCCGTCTTATTCTCTGTCCCCTTTTTAATGATTTCTAACATCCTGTTTGCTTTTTTGACTGCCACTGCATGGATATCTTCAGAGAACTATCCACGATGACTCCAAGATCTTTTTCCTGATTAGTTGTAGCTAAATCAGCCCCCATTATTTTGTATGTACAGTTGGGGTTATTTTTCCAATGTGCATTACTTTACATTTAGCCACATTAAATTTCTTTTGCCATTTTGTTGCCCAGTCACTTGGTTTTGAGAGGTTTTTTTTAAGTTCTTCACAAATTCTTCATGTTTGATTTGTGTCCATGTATTCTTTTGTGTAGATACTGTCCAGTTTGGCCAATGTACATAGCAGAGGGGCATTGCTGGCATATGATGGCATATATCACATTGGTAGATGTGCAGGTGAATGAGCCCCTGATGGTGTGGCTGATGTGGTTAGGTCCTATGATAGTGTCCCTTGAATAGATATATGACCAGAGCTGGCAATGGGGTTTGTTGCAGGGATTGGTTCCTGAGTTAGTGTTTTTGTTGTGTGGGTGTAGTTGCTGGTGAGTATTTGCTTCAGATTGGGGGACTGTCTGTAAGCGAGGACTGGCCTGTCCCCCAAGGTCTGTGAGAGTGTATTTTACTGTATTTTTCACTCCATGCATCTGATGAAATGAGTTTTAGCCCACGAACGCTTATGCCCAAATAAATGTGTTAGTCTCTAAGGTGTCACAAAGACTCCTCATTGTTTTTATCTACACTTAATGGACTTTCCTGAGGACATTCTTATTAGAGTATGGGTAATGGCTTCTGCTATGACTAAGCGAAGCATACATAGACATGTGACTTGCCCATGTGACTCCAAACTTCATCTCGCTACGTGTAATTTTCCACAAACTAGAAAAATGGTTTCCCTTCACGTGGCAAAAACTATAAAAGGCCCTGAAAACACCTCTATTTTGCCTCTTTCCTGCTCAAATCTCTGGACTATGAACTTATACTAATGGGAGCATTCTAACCAAAGGACTGAGGACCTTCCAATTATTTGGAAGCAACTAGAGACTTAACCAGCCAGCGGTTTATTCTACCACTATTACAAGCCTGATCCAAGAACTTTGCAACTGTTGTATGCATTTGATTCCTTTAACCAATTTTAACTCACCTCTTTTTTTAAATAAATAAATCTTTAGATATTAGATACTAAAGGCTTAGAAACAGCATGATTATTGGGTAAGATCTGAGTTATATATTGACCTGGGTATGTGGCTGATCCTTTGGGATCAGGAGAACCCTTTGGTTGATGAAATTGGTTTTAAATAACCACTCCTCATTAAATCTAGTGTCTGGTTGTTGAATACAGGACTGGAATACCCTAGGAGGATGCATTTCTGACTTGTTAGCCAGGGTGGTGAGACAGAAGTTTACTTTTGTTGCTGGATTGGTATCTCTCATGGAAGAATAATCACCAATTTTGGGGGCTGTCTGCCCTTTTTCCCAGGACCTTGTCCTGAATTTGATATTCTCAGTTGTGACCTACTGAGGCATGGTGACACACTGTGCCTGTGATACCAATGCACAGACAAGTGTCACTGAGCTGTTCAGTGCATGTATGGACCTCTAATTATATTAGCAAGCAGAGCCCCATATATTTCCCACAATTCCATGACCATGGAATTTGCCATAGAACCCAACCTTGCTATAAAATTGCACCCTAGAAACTAAGAGTTGGGGTTTTGTTTGTTTTTTAATTGTGCTTATGATCTCACGGCTACAAAAAACAACAACCCACCAAACAGAACAGAGTGTAAACTCATGCACTGTTGTGTTCCCGCTGACAGGTCAAAATATAGACTGAAGTTATAAACTCAACTGGGTGTTGATTTGCTAGTGATGAAAAATTAAATGTCAGCAATGCTAGCTACTGTACCTTACTGCTGATCCTTATGGCACTAACTTCCAGCTAATATACTCATCCCATAACACCTTCTACACCTTTCCTGCTGGCAAAAGCATCAACTATCTGCTACCCAACTGTCACCATCTCCTTTCCCCCTACAACTCCAAAATACAGTTTTGCATCATCAGTACAAAGGTCTGTGGCACACTGAGCATTTAGAAGCCGAGTAAATCAAATAAATGCTATGTGGATACTGCAATGCTTCTGTGTTAATTTTCATATTTAATTCAAAAAAATCCTCTATTCTTTATTTTACCTGACGCTGCTGTAGATTTTTCCAGTTCTGAGTGTCACAGAAATCTGGGGACTCTGTTGAAGAAGTTAGATCTAGTTTGCCAAAATATGCAGGGTTTCACTGTCAATGCTGTTAGTGACAATGGGCTGTTCTTCAGAAACCCAGTGCCCCCAGCATTCCTGACTGTGATACTCAGGTTGCTTTTCTTTCCCTTCCCTAGAAGTTCTGCTGCTGGAGGGAAGAGAACCATTAGCAATGCTGTGGCACTGCTGTACGGCAGCAGTTGCTATTTTTATGTATTTTCATACAAAGTGCAACCTATACTTACAATCAGCACTTTCAGGCAATATTGTTTACCAAAACTAAATAAGAAAAGAACAAAAGAGACACCTCCATAAGAGCACAGGAGATGTATCTCCTTTGCATCTGAACTGAGAGCTACATGGCAAGCTGCCTCCAGCAGAAAAACACAGTCACAGAAATGTAATGGTGAAATACAAAGGAAACAAGAAAGAGCTGCTCACACCACAAGTACTGCAGCAAGTGATGTAACTGATCTGAGCCTTGGATTAGTGCAATTTGTGTGTGGAGGAAGCAGGGTGAGGCTTAAGCCTGAGTTCAAACTCTCAGCTTACACTGCGATGTAGACATACCCTTTAAGTCTATCATTATAAAGCATGTTTCTATCCTTTACTTATTCTCATGCCTCTTCTCTGAACCCTCTTCAATTTACCAACATACTTCTTAAATTGTGGGCACCAAAAATGGACATGGTATTCCAGCAGCAGTCACACAAGTATGAAAGATAGAGGTAAAATAACCTCTGCTTCTATTCAAGATTCCTCCATTTATGCATCCAAGGATTGCATTTGTTCTTTTGGCCACCGCATCACATTGAGAGCTCATGTTCAGCTGATTATCCCACTACAACTCCCAAATCTTTTTCAGAGTCGCTGCTTCCCAAGACAGAGTCCACCATCATGTAGGTATGACCTACATTTTTTGTTCCTAGATGTATATATTTAGCTATATTAAAATGCATATTGTTTGTCTCTGCCCAGTTTACCAAGCGATCCATATTGCTCTGAATCAGTGACCTGTCCTTTCCATTCTTTACCACTCTGCCAATTTTTGTGGTATCTGTAAACTTTAGTGATGATTTTATGTTTTCTTCCAGATCACTGATAACAATGTTAAATAGCATAGGGTAAAGCACTGACCCGCTAAAGGACAGCACTGAAAACATATCTGCTTGATGACAATTCCCCATTTACAATTACATGTTGAGTCCTTACAGCTGAGTTTGTTTTTAATCCATTTAATGTATGCACATTAATTTTATATTGGTCTAATTTTTTAATCAAAATGTCATGCAGTACCAAGTCAAAGCATGACAGAAGTCTAAGTATATTATGTCAATATTATCTTTATCATCCAAACTTGTAATCTCATCATAAAAGATATCAAGTTAGTTTGACAGGATCTATCTTCCATAAACGTTTGATTTGCATTAATTGCCCTCCTTTAATTCTTTATTAATTGAATCCTGTATCAGCTGCTCCATTTTCTTGCCTGGGATCCATGTCAGGCTGACAGGCCTATACGTAACCCGGTCATCCCGTCTACCCTTTTTAAATATTGGTACAACAACATAAACTTTTTTCCAGTTTTCTGGTTATTGTCCTGTGCTACAATAATTATTGAAAATCAACAGTAATGGTCAAGTGAGCTTTTATACCAGTTCTTTTTAAACTCTTGGATGCAAGTTATCTGTACCTGCTGATTTTAAAATGTTTGACTTTAGTAGCTTCTGTTTAACATCCTCCAGTGATACTAGTGGAATGGAAAGAGTGTTATCATCATCATATGATGAGCTATATCATCTGTTTTTCCTACAAATACAGAACCAAAATATGTATTTAATATTTCTGCCTTTTCTGCATTATTATTGATAATCCTTCCACTTCCATCTAGTAACGGACCAATACCATTATCAGGATTCTTTTTGTCCCAAATACATTTTTAAAATCTCCTCCTTATTGTCCTTAATTCTGCTGGCCATAGATTTCTCCTTGTGTCTCTTTGCTTTCCTTATCAATTTTCTACAATTTCTAATTTCTGATTTACTTTCACTACAATCAACTTCTCCTCTCTTCCATTTGTTATATATATTACTTTTTTTATAAGTATCTTCACTTCTTCTCTAAACCAGATCATTTTTTAAACCAGTATGACCTTCTTCCTCAATTGTGAGATTGTGGCTTTTGGGCATCCAGTAAATTGTTGTCAAATGATTCTCAATTATTATTCAAATTTTTCAGCTTAAATTATTCCTCCCAGCTGAGTTGCTCATAACTGTTTTTAGCTTTGTAAAATTGGCCCTATTACAGCACAAAATATATATTGGTATGGACTTCATTCTGCTTGCATATTATAAATGTGATCAAGCCATGATTATCTGTACCTAAGCTATCATTAATTTTTAGTTCTGTGATCAGTTCCTCTTTATCTGTTAAGATAAGCTCTACAAAAAGATTTCCCCAATGTTGGCTGCAACACTTTAAGGTACAAAATAGTCATCTATAATGCTCAGAAATTCCAAGGATGTTTTAGTACTAGCAGTATGAAACCTCTAGCATGTGTCACTCAAATTGAAGTCCCTCATGATCATACAGCTTTTATCCTACATATTATAGATAGGTGCATAAGGAGCTGGGCATCCTGTTCCCTAATGTGATTTGGTGGTCTGTAGCAGACACCACCTAATAATCTATCTTGTGCTTTAGCTGTTAAGACATGGATCTATAAGCATTGAAGATCATTTTCTTCTGAGTTATCAAGGACTTGGAAACAGGTAATGCCATTTTAGACAGAGTGCTACTTCCCAGTCACTTTTGCTCCCTCAGTCCTTCCTGAATAGGTTATAACCATTTATTTTAACATTCCAATAGTGTAAATCATTACACCAGATTTCAGTAATACCAAGTAGATAGAATATTTGCACATAAATGAGCAATTCCAATTCCATTTGTTTGTTACCTAGACTCCTAGAAGTGGTGTATAGGCAATTCAAGAATTTCTTCTCTTCGTGCCCTTCGGTTCCTTGATTAATTTCATTCCCAACATCTAAGTTTTTTGCTAAGTGAGTGTTCATATCTTCCCCATTTTTACCCTTCCCATTTGTTATTAGTCTCACACCCTCCTGACTACTCTAGCCAGCCTCTTCCTGAGACTGCTCCCCTTCTACTGAGCGGAAGTCATCCAAACAATACAGCCCCTCTCCTCATAGAAGGTGGACCAATGTTCCACAAAACCAAAACCCTCCACCCAGTAATGTAGTCCTGACTTGGCTGTACACTACTGGAATGTCCCCACCAGTGTGACCTCACACACATATGCAAGGACATGCTGTGCAGAGGATGCCATTTTTCTCTACAAAAATGGGATCCTCCACGTGCTGTGAACTAGCACATACAGTGTGTGCAAGGTCACAGGGAGCAGAGGATGTCATTTTGAGAGCAAAACAGTGTCCTCCATCCAGCAAAAGTGATGGAATGCTGTTCCAGAGCATTCTGGCTCCACTACACCTGTGCCTACATCGTTTACCTAGCCAGCAGTTCACTTCCAAAATCTTCTGCCTTCTGTCTTCCTTC
This sequence comes from Gopherus evgoodei, assembly GCF_007399415.2. Lineage (NCBI taxonomy): Eukaryota > Metazoa > Chordata > Testudines > Testudinidae > Gopherus > Gopherus evgoodei. Next base: position 309,610,971 of record NC_044322.1, on the reverse strand, counting down.
ACTTCTGGGACAGAAAGGATCTCAAAGAAGATCATTTGGACATTCTTCCTCTTCAGCACACTTCCAAGTTCCCTGAAGTCATCTATTATCTGCAAAATATCCTGCAGTGCACTGTCATTACTGCCAGTGTGAACCATCACCAATGGATCCTGGCTCATTGACTTCAGAAGCCTATCCAATAGAGTGACATCTCATGTTTTGGCTATGGGAAGGCAGCACACTGGTCTGTTGTCCACCTGTCCCTGGTATAATGTTCTTTTGATTATTCTGAGTATTGAATCGCCGGCAAGAATAATCTGTGTCCTTCCTGTTTGTGGGGAAGCTTGATTTTCTTACAGATCGAGCTGAGCTGCCATCCACATGTATGTTCCATACATTTCTTTGTTTCCTTGGACCTGCTGGATCTTGTGAAATATCTTCCATAGTTTCCACATTGAGGACCAGATATCGATCTGAAATTTATAAGTGTGTGGAATTCCTCTTGTTGCAGGTAGCCACAGTTTACCCATCTTCATCTTTCTCCAGCCGTGTAGAATGCTGCCATGACCCCTTGCCTCATTTGGTTGTGAATTTTTCAATTGACTTGATCTGTTGTTTTTTTTTGTATTATCAGTTCCGGAAAATTTTCAAGATTTCAATTTTTTGTCTTGATTCAAATTGGGGAATTAAATTGAAATCTCAAAAACTCTTGTGGAGTAAGAAAATTGTTTCTCACCCACCCATTTAAGAACATGGTGTCATAAAACTAGTCCCAGATTTGGACCTTAGCGTCCAAAATATGGGGGTTAGCATGAAAACCTCCAAGCTTAGTTATCAGCTTGAACCTGGTAAAGCTGCCACCGCCCAAAAAATTAGAGTGTTTTGGGGCACTCTGGTCCCCACAAAACCTTCCCTGGGGACCCCAAGACCCAAATCCCTTGAGTCTCACAACAAAGGGAAATAAACCTTTTCCCTTCCCCGCTCCAGGTGTTCCTGGAGAGATACACAGAAGCAAACTCCGTGAATCTAAACAGAGGGAGTCCACCCTCTCTAATTCCAGTCCTGAAAACACAAGCACTTCCCTCTTCACCCAGAGGGAATGCAAAGTCAGGCTAGTAAATCTAACACACACAGATTTCCCCCTGACTTCTTCCTCCCACCAATTCCCTGGTGAGCTGCAGACTCAATTCCCTGGAGTTCCCCACTAAAGAAAAACTCCAACAGGTCTTAAAAGAAAGTTTTATATAAAAAAGAAAGAAAAATACATACAAATGGTCTCTCTGTATTAAGGTGACAAATACAGGGTCAATTGCTTAAAAGAAATATGAATAAACAGCCTTATTCAAAAAGAATACAATTCAAAGCCCTCCAGCAACTATATTCATGTAAATACAAAAGAACATATAAATCCCTATCTGATCTTTGGTACTTACAACTGGGAAACAGAAGATTATAAAGCAGGAAACAGAAATCACTTCTCATAGCCGAGAGAGCATACAGGCAGAAGACCCAAGAACAAAGGACTCACACACAAAAAACTCTCCATCCAGAGTTGAAAAAAATCCAGTTTCCTAATTGGTCCTCTGGTCAGGTGTTTCAGATACTTCTTTCCAGGTGAAAGAGACATTAACCCTTAGCTATCTGTTTATGACACATGGGGAAATATTTATTTATTTGTTTGTACTGCTGTAGCACCTAGAGGCCCCAATTAGAGATCAAAGCCCTACTGTAGCTAGGCAATATATGCATATCTGATTAAAAAGTCCCTTCCATGAAGAACTTACAGTCTTACCATCTGACAAGCTACAATGGGGGACACAACAGAAAAGTAGGAGGGAGAGAGAGAGGGAAAGGACAAGATAACTGTCAAGGACAACCAGCAGTTACACAATATCAACTACCGAGGTATTGTGACAAAAAAATCAAATAAATCAGCTCCCACTCTACATACTATATGGGGCATTAATTTATACCACTTTTGAGGGCTACAAATGAAGTCAAACTACTTTGCCAGAGAAGAAGAAAGCTCACTTTAGAAGCCACCAAAATAAAATTCTTTTTCTCTCCATTACTAATTGAAACACTGGGTTAGCCCTTTAGTCATCTTTAGATACAGATTCACACAATACAATGGAAAGCCCAATGCATTTTGAAATCTAAAAAAGTCTATGGAATTTATCTTAATTTTTCCTCTCAAAAGGCCCTATTAACATATTAATGGACATTCATGTCTTATTGCTTAGCCAGTTAGATCCTGAAGTCAATCAGTTCAATAGGATGAATGCATCACACCAACAGTTCTACATTCTTGAGAACAATCCAAACTAGCATGCTTTAGGTCTGTGGTTTGACACTGGACTACCAGTTCTGAAATACTAGATACTCTGATACAAGGAAATCAACGGGCTTGCGTCGAAATGGAACAGAAAGGGAAATTCCATGAAAACTGGTTAGAGGGGAAGTAGCTGAAATAAGCACTTCTATCTTTTTATTCACTTTATAAAAAGCACTTAACCCAGCTACTCTAGGGTGCTTGTATAAAAATTATATAAACATATACAAATCAGAGAAAATCTCCCAGACCCCCTATTAGACTTGCCTCCTTAGGGCCAAATTCTGCAGTGACTTATACCATGCCACCCCAGAAATAAGAGTCGAATTTGAGCCTTGCTCTAGAAGTCAGTCCTGACCAAACCATCATCATAACCACCCGTTAACAAACAAAGACCCTCTTGAGGCGTCTCTATCTTTCGATTCCCTTGTCCCCAAAAGGGTCAGACAAAACAGATGAGCCTTGCACCTGTGTACAGTAAAGGAAATTATTTCCAGAGTTGAGGATCCTTCATGGATAATGCTCTTCCTCCCTTTAAAACCAGTGGGGATCTAGCTCAAGTGCCTCCACTCTTCACAGCCACAGAAGCATCTCCTAGAGAGAGAGGTGCTCTCTCAGGACTTTAGCAACGGATAACCTACAAATGGGGACGAACATGCTGGACCAGAATAGTAGTCCACAGAAGAACAGGAAATAATAGCATTAACAACAAACTCTGCTTTTGAGATCCAAAGATATTTTTTTGAATAGCATCTAGAGTAAAGATGCAGTATAAATCAGCCTGATCAATAAAGAAACTTTTCATATAAATGAATTCAAACATAACTAAACTTATAGAATTAGCATGTATTACAATGTATTCCAACAACTCAACATATGGTGTGTGTTCTAATGTGAAGCAATAACCCCCCGAACTGCAGTTATCATGCTGACACCAAAATAACCCTTTTCAGAATTGAATGGGAAGGTAAAGCTATTATTCTTTTTAAAATAACTGTGTGAATTTTAGTGCTTGTGAAAGGTTTTGGCTTGACAGCCCTGGAGAACCAAGCTCTATATTTATCCACTGAACAGAAACAGCATGGGATAGCTCTCCCACACAGCCTCATCCACAAATCTCAATCTTGACCTGAAGGAACCGCTTCTAGCTTAAGAGTGTAATTCACTTACCACTTCTATGCAGTCTTTGGTCTCTTTGCTCAGACTGCCAAATAAAGTTACCAGTTAATGCCATTTCCAGTGGCAGTGTATGTGATGTATACACTGGTCAGTTGGAAAGTGAAGTAAGATGATTAGGAAGTTAAGTGACAGTGTAACACTCATACCTCCTGGATGTGGCGTTCTGTCCCATCTGGGGGGGACAGTGGGGAGATTAATGAGTTTGCTCTACAGCCTTAGCTAACAGGCAGCTGGCTTTTAGCTCTTGTGGTAGAGGCTCATGCACTAAGCTCCAGAGGTCCCAGGTTCGATCCCGCCTGGCAACGACTGGGGTCTGTCAGCGTTACAACAGCACAACATTATTTTACATGTATACTACTGAGTAACCATCAGATGTTAATTTTTGCTTGTTTCAGATGTTATCCCGGTTCATATTTAAGCAAGCAAACTAGCTTAGAAAAACTGTACTGTATATTCCACTATCAGTCACCTAAAAAGGAAAAAGGGTATTTTGAAACTTAGAGCATCATTAATTTTATTTGCCTACTAACAAATAATCATTACCGGCCTTCCTTTCCCTTGTTAAAATCACAGGAACATGATGGTGAAGAGTAAATATGACTGATTACTGCAAATGCAATCAGAAAAGGAGGGTGAATGGATTACAGATATTATACCCATGCAATAATTTTTAATGTGTTACAGGTAAAGAGATTGATTGTAATCCATGCTACCCTTCCCAGGGCTGGATTACTGCAACACATTTTAATTTAGGCTGACTCAGAAGGTAACTGATACATTGCATATGGTTCAACATGCAGCACCCCACCTGCTTTGTACCATGGAGAAACAGACAACGGCACATTACACCACTGCTCTGTGCTCTACATTGCTCTCCACTGCATCTGTTCTTGTTTCTGTGCTGCTGAACACTTGCAGACTTCCCCCACTTTAGACAGGTTCTCTTCTCCAGAACTGCCTTACTCCTTGACAAACAGCACTACCTTTCTACTTTTGACATATTCCCTTCCCTTCCCTCCATACCATCTCCTCCTCCCCCCAGATCTGATGCCAAGGTTTCTCAGCTACTTTTCTCCTTTAACCCCCTTTCCACCTGCCCTACTGACATACCCTCCCACCTCTAGATCTTCCTCACCCTGTCAGCCCATCCTTTGCCTTCCTCTATGTCTCACTCCCCTCTGGCTCCTTCCCTTCACAACACAAGCACAGACTGGTTTCCACCTAAACTCAAAACTGTCTCTTGACCTCATCTGTCTCTTCAAATATTACCTTATAGAATCATAGGACTAGAAGGGACCTCGAGAGATCATCTAATCCAGTTTCCTGCACTCATGGCAGGATCAAATATTATCTAGACTTGACAGGTGTTGTCTAACCTGCTCTTAAAAATCTCCACTGATGGTTCATCGGGTGATACTGTTCAACAGTTACTACCTCTTGTGTGTAAAGTGGCATTGTTTTAACAAATGAAATATTTAGTCCAGACAGAAGAAATATTTCTGGATCACACAGACTCCACCTAGTTGAAATTCACTCAAGTATCCCACACAGGAAGTCTGTGAACACAAACATTGCTTGCCATCGTTTAATGTTCTACTTTGCAAACCACATCTGCTTGTTATTTTATATCTTATCATTAATTCATACACTAGGTATACATGATAAAACAAGTAATTATATACTGTTATCTGTCAAATATGACAGCATCGCAGGAGGCTTTACTTACACATAAAATAAGTAGTCTGATGTCACTGCATACTGCGAATAGAAAGGGCAGTTATATATCATCAATTAGTGAATTACACCAGTCAGTGCACCTGACTGCAACCACAGTTAATGATCTTTTTTGACACTGTGTTAGGGTAGAAAATTTAAAATTTAAATTAAAAATTGAGTACCCGGTAATTTTTTTTAACTTGTGATAGTATTTCTTGGAACTTCCTAATTATGAGCTACAGAAACAAACAATGATAAATACAGGCAAATAAGCAAGGGTTAAAAAAATGAAGAACAGAAAAGAGGACAGAGGATTTTATATATAAAATATACCAGATTCTACCTAGGCAAATATAATAAATATTAATTATGCTTCATCTGTTCCAGCACTCCTTGTCTGTATATTGTGTACATAATCCAGTACTACTTCAGTGGATCTCTGATCTGGAATAGGACCCATATATGGGGGTAAGTTTGCATCAATTGCCCCTTAGATTGGGCAGGGCTTTGTTTTATTGAACAACTAAAGTACCCAGCATACTTTTGGAAGCTATAAAATGTAATATTACTGCCTATTTTACAGGTTTTGCTGACGCTATCTCAGATCAGTCCGAAACAATGCCACTCTTCTGGTTAAAGAATGATATAATATAGACGTCTATATAGCTATCACTATATTTACATATTTTATGTAGGGATCTTAATTTTGACTTCTCTTTGGTTTAACATCTGGCACTTGTGTCACCTTTTCAGCTCTTGGTGACTCAGCCATTGCATAGCAATGATTTTAGAACTATTGTAATACACTGGGATTTTCAAAGAAGCCTAAGGGAGTTGGGCACTCTACTTCTATTGAATCTCAACATCATGCAGGCACCTACATCCTTTAGGCACCTTTGAAAATCCCAGCCCCATAGTTGATAACTGGGAACAATCCAAGGTTTGTTCATGTTCAATTATTACTATGTTTCAGGTTTAGGTAGTTTATATGGAAAATAAGATCTTCATTTAGAGCCTTCATAGAGCCTACAGAAGTATTTGTTTCTCCAATAAGGGGAAGCTCTTCCATTTAAGGCATTAGCATGCCTCATTAATGGCAGTGGCTTGAGAGTTTGAAAGTTTCCAGTAGGCTCCATTCATATAAATAGCCACATTTTTTTCATCCTAATCATAACTGCAATGTCAGCCAAGGTTGGAGAGAGGTGACAGAGGTCAGTTTGAAAATCCTTCATGCAAAATCAAACACCATAGGTATGATTCTGCAACTTACACCCACTCAAACTGGTCCATCAATAAAGTCAATGAGACTATTCATTTGGACTTCAAGTGAGCAGAGCTTTTAGGTACATACTTAACTTTGAGACAATGAGACAACTCACATGCTTATAGTTAGGAACATGCTGTAGTGCCTTGCCGGACTTCAGCCTCAGGGAAGAACAGAATTTGGCCTAGCCTTTGTAAGGCACATTGCCATATTAGCAATAGCCCACTAATTCCCAGTATCATAACAATGAAAATAAACTGGCATTTATTTCCTTTGTCCAGAAAAATAAATGCAGTTTACTTTATTTATGTTTGATTACTTTTTAATATAGATTTTGAAATCATGTTTTGCCCTCCTGGAGGGAAAGCTTTTCAACTAGATTAATTTCCAGCCCAACCTGACAAGGTAATTACTCAAACGCTGCCAGTTAATGGAGATGGAAATCTCAATACCTTAGTTACAAGCAATTTCAATGCAGCATCCCCCTTACAAAATGGAATTTATATAACCAATCCTCCCAGGTGCAACTGCAGACTGACAATTTTTATAATTTCAGAGCTCCTAGTAGGACCGAGTTCTACCTATCCTTCCTGTGGAGGAGGATACTTAACGTCACTAAAACTATGCGAGGTAGCAAGCACCACAATCTTCAATAATGACTTGCAGTATTTAACATATTTAGATAGCTGATTCTTTTAGGCTATTCAAATGTCTCTATTTGATTTTAATGGAAACATTTTATCACAGAGTTAAAAAAAAAAAAGCCTGCTTTTTTCCAATCAGTTGACAGTCTAATACAGCAGTTCTCAAACTTTAGCAACCTGAGGACCCCCATTTTGAATTACATTTTTTTTGCAGACCCCTAAGACAGCTTCTAGTTTTCCCCAAGGGTGCTCATCCACCACCCAGCCCCAGGTCCCGCCCCCACTCTACCTCTTCCCCCAAGACCCCACCCCTGCCCTGCCTCTTCCCGCTTTACCCTGCCCCTCCTCTTCTTGCCCCCTCCCCCAAGCATGCCACGCCCCCGCTTCTCCTCCTCCCTTTCAGCACCTTCTGTGCACCACTGAACAGCAGAATGCAGGAGGCACTGGGAGGGAGGGGGAGGAGTTGATCAGCAGGGCCAGCAACCCTGGACATGACTCACAGACCCCCTGGAGTATGCTTGTGGACCCCCAGGGGTCCGTGGACCCCAGTTTGAGAACGGCTGGTCTAATATACAGAAAGATCTGAAATTCAACCTGACAGTTCTTTGCTGTTGAATGATGCAGTCCTGTACACCCCCTACTGATCCAAGCACACAGTTCACTAGCGCTAGCCAGAATTTTCTGTACTGACATTTTTCAATTAAATCTTTTGGCCAAAAAAAAAGAGAGGAAAAAAAATTGATGAAATTTTTGCCAACATTTCCCTTTCTGCTACTCTACCAGTCTTGGGCTTTCTCCAGGAATCTGCAATTTCATACAGCTCGGAATACATGCTAAAATTATTTACTCTGACTCTTCTCAGTCTTTAATATTGCCGTTCTCTATACAGAGTGTTTTTTGTATACTTTGCATTGATTGCATATCGAGGCACATATAAATGTTACAGATATTCTATAACAATCAAATTTCTTCTGTTTTCTGCAGAATTCCCCTTGTCATGCTACAGTCCTTAAAAGCTTGTTCCTATAACTAGTTAGCATTCCAGAAATAATTAGTGTTAATTACTATCTTTCATAAAATTTAATTTCTCTTTTATTTGGCTTGTCAATAGTTAAGAAAGCTGATCAATAGCATTAGATTATACAAAGTTAAAATGAGGAAATGTGTTTTTTACAATACGCTTGTATTTTACACCTTATATCCAGAATATAAATGAGCTGTAGTAACTATTGCTTAAACTTTAAGCCAGAATGAAAATGTAGAACACTAAAATGTGAGAGTACTGAAGATGGTGGGAAAGCGGAAGACCTGATTGAGCATCTCGAGAAACAGCAGATTATAGTTTTGTTCAATGCGCTATGTGAAATATTAGGCTGTCTCACTTTCGTTCTAGCTCCCATTAACAGAACACATTCACAAACCCACATTACAAAATCATTGCTATGGATGGCAATAATTGGCACCTTTCTTGGCATTCTCAATGGATAGAAAGATTTGAAGATTTCAACGGACTTAGATACTCCTAAGGCCTGTCTACACTGGAAAATTTCTCCATCTGTATCAATGGGTGTCAGCAACAGTTGCATCTGAACCAGTGCCAGACATGGTTTAGCTGTACTATAGACAATGGCAATCAGTGTTCAGACTCATTTCAGAAACTGGACAGACTTAGGGTATGTCTACACTTACCGGGGATTGACACTGCGGCGACTGATCCACTAGGGGGTCGATTTAGTGGGTCTAGTGATCGCGGTTCCATCAACTCCGGTACACCACCGGCACGAGAAGTATAAGGTAAGTCAACAGGAGAGTTTCTCACATCAACACAGCATGGGGTAGACACCGCAATAAGTCGACTTAAGCTATGTTGACTCCAACTATGTTATTCACATAGCTGGAGTTGTGTAACTTAGGTCAACTTAACCTCATAGTGTAGACCTGTCCTTACACAGGAGCATCTAAGATCAGAAAATGTTCCTTGTTATCTGGAATCAGGAGACTTTGTTTTCATTTAAGCCTACGTATTAATATTAAAATGGCCCCAAACTTGGCTAATACAGAGTTCAGGTTGCCCAGTGGTGCCTCGTGCCCTTCCAGCATGTGAACAACTACTAAATTTAAACCACTGAAAACCAATAAATACAAAGTTAAGGTTCATAACACCCCAGAAACATAACCTTATCTCCACTGCCTCCCCGACTCTGCCCCATCCCTAGCAATAGCCACTGGGAATTGTTCAATAAGCTATGCAATGGTTAAAATACGAGGCGAAGTGGGGGATTCTCCATCTCTTGATGTCTTCAAATCAAGACTGGATGCCTTACTGAAAGATGTTTTTGTTAATCATACCTTATTAGACTCAATACTGGAGTAACTGGACAAAATTCCCTGGCATGTGTAATGAAGGAGGTAAGACTAGATGATCTAATGGTCTCTTCTGACCTTAAAATCTATGATTGTACAATAATTAGATATGAAGTACTTTAAAAGTGTGCATTGTTTGTATTGTGTTCTAGAGATTTGAATTCCAGCATTTATCTGCATGTGCTCCAGCTGCCGTCACTGTGTTAGGTATAGCTGTATTGCATGGTGGGCAGATTAGCTGGAGCACTTTGAAAGAATTGCAACTATGATATGAAGAGAGGTGCATGTGGACCTTGAAGGATCAAGTATTCCTCATTTCACACAGAATTTTGTAAGTTGTGCTTGTGGAGGTGCACAAGGGTTTCTTCTTGCCATGGGGTTTGCAAACAGTGTGGTGGCAGACATGACAGTAGTCTTCAAGACTTAGTTAAGGGTTAGAGAAGTCAGTGTCTGAGAGGAATCCTCTGGTTAATCTTCTGGTGAAAGGGTGGTGTTATTTAGTGCAAATCTGGGGTGGTTTTGTGGAAAAGGCTTAGTATTTAAGTATAGGCCATATGTAGGTAGCTCATTTGCTATGCCTGCCTAAACCAAAGTTTCACTGTAGCAGAGAACATGTTAGACTTTGTCCTACAGTACTCATGTGCTCTGCAGCATCTCTGAGGGTAGAGTGTTAGTATGTGTTATTGGCATGTTGGGGCATTGCTAAAAAATGGGACAGATAAGGTTACACTGCAGAGCTGGCATCTCCTTAATTTTGCATTTCCTGGTTGTTCGAGGCATAAGTTACACACTCTACATTCTAGAAGGGCATGAGGTACCACTGGGCAACCTTACCTCTGTGTTAATGAAGTTTTGGGGCATTTCTTTTCATTCATTTAAAAAAATAATAATTTCTCAATGTCCTTATGTACTACAACCCAGCTCTTCCCTTCCACTCCCTCTGGCTCCTTGGCAATGATTACAGAATGCACTGGCTGCATGTTGGTTTCTTCACTGCCCCGCATCATCCTCTATCTGGCTAGTTGTCCAGCACAGCTCAATTCGCCCTCCTCAGACCTTCTCCCCATGGAAAGATGGGCAGCATGAGCATGGGCCCTGCAGATGGAGGATCTGGGGAGAAGATACAGGAAGAGTAGGGACTAATCTGGAGTCAATATGGTCATTTTTTGAAAGGAGGGACCAATATTGGGGGCACAGATATGGGGTGTTTTGAGGGACAGAAATAAAACCCCTCCAACATCCCTCAGTTCACATCTCTAAGCCCCTTCCTTTCCATCCCACTCTTCCCTACACTGTTCCAACACACTCCCACATATTCAATCACTGTTCCAACCCCTTATATTTCCTCCAACTGCTCTGAAACTGTTCCAACTTCTCTGACATTCCACCTGTCTCACCTATTGCTCTGACCACCCCCATAGCCACCTGCTGATCTAAAGCCCCACACCAGCTCCACAGTCCTTCTTATCATTCCATGTCCTTGGTAAGCCTGGAGGGGCCATGAAGAGGTGGGATCTGAGGACAACATGTGCCAGCTGGAGGCCAGAAGGGACAGGAGAGTGGAGATAATCTGGGCCTAATATGTGAGGACAGGGCTTCACATATCCATCTGCAGCACAGGAGGCTCAGAGAGCTGTGAAATGTCCCATTCATCTCAATGACATATTCACAGTTGAATGACAACACCCCTTGGAGATGAATGCAGTTTGAAACAATAGCTCTGAGAGGAGTGAACTGCTCCGTTCATCTCACTGGCTTGTTCTCATTCCCATTTAGTATCCCACCTCACACAAAGGGGGGCAGGGAGAGGGGATCAGACCGCCCCAGAGAGACAGCCCTACCCCCCAAGGTCCCAGCTCACAACAAGGGAGTGAAGTGACAAGAGAGGTGCTCAAATCCCACAGAGGGGCAGAGCCCCACACACCCCAGCTCACACATTGTAGGGATCCCTGCTTTCTCATTCTCTCCCTCCCCTCCTTGTGTGAGGCACATCCCCTTCCAGCCTGCATATGTTGCCCTCAGAGATGGGGTTATGAATGGGAGGCATCACTCCCTTTCACCTGGCCTGGCCATGACAACAGGAGCGGGGAAGGGGGTATGTGGCTTCAAATATGAGGGGAGAATGTGGGGTTGACAGACACCTCCCATCCCTAATTCCCCTCACTGCCTCCAGCATATACACACACAAGTCCTCCCATCTGGCCTCCCAACACTTCCCTTCCTCACTCCTAATCCAGACCTCAGTATTATTTTCACAATACATTTTAATGAATAAAAGATGAAAATATTAATAAAAGATGAAGTTGTAGATATTCTTTAAGAAAACTAATTTCCTTTTATCATTTCTTACTAACAATGAAGGGGATGGGATAGCTCAGTGGTTTGAGCACTGGCCTTCTAAACCTAGTGTTGTGAGTTCAATCCTTGAGGGGGCCACTTAGGGCAAAAATCAGTACTTGGTCCTGCTAGTAAAGGCAGGGGGCTGGACTCAGTGACTTTCAAGGTCCCTTCCAGTTCTAGGAGATAGGCTATCTCCAATTATTAAAAAAAAATCCTTTTTCTGAAAGTGAAGAACTAGATTCAGACATCACTGATTCATCACTGCTTCCTGAACATTAACAATGATCATCATAGAATATCAGGGTTGGAAGGGATCTCCAGTCATCTAGTCCAGCCCCCTGCTCAAAACAGGACCAATTCCCAGACAGATTTTTACCCCAGTTCCCTAAATGGTCTCCTCAAGGATTGAACTCACCAACCCTGTGTTTAGCAGGCTGTTGCTCAAACTACTGAACTATTTCCCTCCCCCATCTTGTTTTGTATTGTTCTTAGACTATCATTCCTGGTTACATTGCTTTTTACCTTAAGAATTCCAAAATCTGTTTTTTTTTAAATGAATGTTATCTAAAAATGGTCTTGTTCTTTTCCGACTTAAGGATCTCAATTATGTTCCATTTTGGGGACACAACACCTTGGAGCCCTACTTATAGACCAAAACCTGAATCTTGTACATGAAGTATTATTTGATTTCTACAACTACAATTATTGCTATATATTACTACAAAAGCATAATAAAAATATTTTAAAATGGTGTTCAAGAAAAGCAATCATGATACTTGAAAATGCTGATACGTTGGCTAAAAGTTGGTATAAGAAACAATGTTCATGATTTATGCTGACTTTAAGAAACAGCTAATAACATACTATACAAAGAATTATAGGGACAAGGTGGGTAAGGTAATATCTTTTACTGGACCAGCTTATGTTTGTTCCTCTCTCCAATAGAAGTTGGTCCAATAAAAGATATTACCTCATCCACCTTGTCTCGCTGATATCCTGAAAAGGAAACAGAAACAACTAAACTGCATATAAAATTAATATTTTTTAAATCGCGTATTGGTTATTAAGATTGCAAAGTCAAGCACTCAAAAGCTAGGAAATGCTAGAATTAAGGTTGCCTGTGCAACCTTAACTCCGTCCCATGATGCGTTATTGTACAGTTACATGATTGCATTTTTTCCACAGGACTCCTGCCTCATTCAGTGCATAAAATTGGACAAAGCAGCAGCAGGATCCATTCTGTCTGCATCATGTCCAGGGTTTGAGCTGTGTGTGAAATAATGTTGTTAGGCTGGTGCATGCTCAGTGCTATAGAACATTGAGAATTTTTAGCATGCAGTCAAAGATAAACTGACTTATTCAAAAACAAAAACACCTCCCCCCCCCACACACACACAGAGAACATGGTAATTGTGAACAATTTATAACTCATCCAAACTTGAATGGATTTACATGAGGCCATTTGTAAAAGGCACATCCCTAACTTCATGACTATCTTCTTGCCAAATTTCAAAATCTTGGAAAATTCTGGGATGAAGGAATGTATCTGGAGATCTGCTAGTTACCTTTAATGTTAGCTGGTTTTATGAGGGCCTATAAATTGAAGAATAAAGAGAAGACCAGGGCATATTTAATGTTAATATAAAATAATGCAATATAAAAACAAATACACAAATAGTAAAAACTGCAGTTGGTAGGAAATTGAGAATCATTAAAACTATTAAGCATCATAGAAATAATCCAGGTTGAGTCTAGGATGTTTATTAAGTAAGGGCCTAATCCCACAAGTCTTACTTGCATGTGTAAAGATTACTAATGGATTTAATCCCATTGGTCTCAACATGAGTAAGAGTTGCTGAATCAGCACCTACCAGTACTAAGTTTTTCTAGCAGGTAAGTCTCCCCAGCAAGATAAATCCAGTCATTAATTATACTCTGTTTAAGGCCTAGTCTACTACAGGTAGACAATGACATAAGTCAATGTAAGTTGCCATGTATTGACCTAGCTATAGCCTCCTGCCGACGTAAGTGCCTCTCTACACCAATTTAGTAACATCACCTCCCCGAGCAGCGCACAGTCATAGACAATGTAATTAGGGCAACACAGTGTCAGTGAGACACTCCATTGCTTTTGTTGACTGTTGGCTTTCAGGAGCCATTACACAGTGCCTGACACTGGCAATACAATCAATGTAAGCACTACTGGTGAGGACGCATACTGCCAACTCAAGAAGCCAAGTGTGCACACACGTAAGTGATTTAATCACTGCAGTGGCTGTATGCCAGTGTAATTTTGTAGTGTAGACTTTGCCTAAATAATCAGCACCAATTATTCATTGTGGGTTTTCTGAAGGCACATAGGCAGATTGTTAACCAGTGTGAAGGCACACTTAGGCCTGATCTACACTACTGGGTTAGGTTGAATTTAACCGCATTAAGTCGATTTAAAAATGAATGCGTCCACACAACCAACCCCATTCTGTCGATGTACAGGGCTCTTAAAATCGACTTCTGTACTCCTCCCCGGTGAAGAAAGTAGCGCTAAAATCGACTTTGCTGGGTTGAATTTGGGGTGCAGCGGACACAAATCAATGGTATTGGCCTCCGAGAGCTATCCCAGAGTGCTCCATTGTGACCACTCTGGACAGCACTTTGAACTCTGATGCACTAGCCAGATACACAGGAAAAGCCCTGGGAACTTTTGAATTTCATTTCCTGTTTGGTCAGCGTGGCAAACTCAGCAACACAGATGACCATGCAGTCCCCTCAGAATTGTAGAGCTTAGAAAGTTTCTATGCTCCCCCATCATTTCCGTCTCTGAGGTTATCACAGATTAGAAGGTGAAAAAAACACATTTGTGATGACATGTTTTTCAAGCTCATGCAGTCCTCCTGCACTGATAGGACACCGCTTAATGCATGGAGGCATTCAGTGGCAGAGGCCAGGAAAGAATTAAGTGAGTGCAAAGAGCAGAGGCAGGACGCAATGCTGAGGCTAATGGGGGAGCAAACAGACATAATGAAGCACCTGTTGGAGCTGCAGGAAAGCCAACAATAGCACAGACCCCTGCTGCATCCACTGTATAACCGCCTACCCTCCTCCCCATGTTACATAGCCTCCACACCCAGATGCCCAAGAACACAGGGTGGGAGGCTCCGGGCACCCAACCACTCCACTCCAGAGGATGGCCCAAGCAACAGAAGGCTGTCATTCAAACAGTTTGATTTTTAGTGTGGCTACAATAAGCAATGTGGCCTTGTCCTTCCCTCCTCCCCCACCTCACCTGGGCTACCTTTTCCGTTATCTCATTTTTTTTAATTAATAAAGAAAGAATGCATGGTTTCAAAACAATAGTTACTTTATTTCAAAGGGTGAAGGGTGGTTGGCTTACAGAAAATTAAAATCAACAAAGGTGGCAGGTCTGCATCAAGGAGAAACACACACATCTGTCACATCGAAGCTTGGCCAGTCATGAAACTGGTTTTCAAAGCCTCTCTGATGCGCAGTGCACCTTGCCGTGCTCTTCTAATCACCCTGGTGTCTGGCGCAAAACAACTGTCTGCCGTTGCTTTCACAGAGGGAAGGGCAACTGATGACATGTACCCAAAACCACCCGCGACAATATTTCTGTCCCATCAGGCACTGGAAATTTAACTCAGAATTCCAACGGGCAGTGGAGACTGCAGGCACTCCGGGATAGCTACCCACAGTGCACAGCTCCGTAAGTCAATGCTAGCCATGGTAGTGAGGACACACTCAGCCGACTTAATGCGCTTAGTGTGGACATATGCAATCAACTGTATAAAATAGATTTCTAAAAATCGACTTCTATAAAATCAACCTAATTTCATAGTGTAGCCATACTCTTAGTTACAAATGAATTTTCAGAAATTCATTCATGCTAAGAAACTTTCCAAAAACCGCTTGCATAAACAGCTACAACTGCAATTCAACTCAATGGAAGATGCATCTGCTTACAGCAGGCTGCGTTTGGCCCTAGCAATGAAAATCTGCTGTTCTCAAACCATCCAAACCATTTCACTGAAGGGATCATGGATAAGGTTCTCATTTTTCACATATTGTGTGAGGAGCAACTGCTAAATATAACAGGCTCTAACCAGACTGTGTGTTGGGGAGATCCACAGAGATCAGGATTTCTTCTCTCCCTTACAGGCTGTAGAGTAGAGCAACTCTGACACCAATATTAAAGCCTCAGGCCGACAATATTCCCCATAGCTTCTGCACTGTCTTTTCAACTGGGAAATAGATGGTGGATACACATAGTTACAGATCCAGGACCTCAACGCCTACCTAACCTGCAAAGATTGTGTGTGCTATGTCCCAGCATAATTCTCTACCAACATAAAAAAGCTATATGGGTTCTTCTGCAGCCAATCTCCGCAAGGCCATGGAGTGAGGAGCAGGACTTGCTTCTGGGTGACTTAAAGCTCTACTCAAGACAATAGGTCACAAAATGCAGCGCTAGTCTTAGAGTAAACATTAAACCAAGGTCTCTGTGAAATAGAATTGTAGTCTAATCCTGCAGATTTTTATGCACATTATTAATTTTACATGTGATTAGTCCCACTAAAGTCAATGGGACTACTCATTAAAATAAAATTATATGCATTATTCTTTGCAAAGTTGGGCCAAAAGAATCAATCCCAAAGTCCTTACAACCTAAGGGCCGTAATCCTACAAGCATTTATGCGTTACTTATGTGACTGGCTCCACTGAAAGTTGTGTTTTTTAAATGTTTGCAGAATCAGGGCCTTCATGAGAAAGGCATAGATGGATGGAAGGAGAGAGGGAAGCAACATGATAGCAGAGTGATATTTGGCACATATGTTGCTACAGCAAGTTTTTATTAGAATTTTATGAGCATGTTAAAATTTGAACTATAGAAACTGCCTCTATCTGCCTCTATCTGGTAAGTGGGGCATTGGTTTAAAATCACTGGGACTGTTAAAATAGTAAGTTTTTACACAATGTGAGCAAAGGTATTAGAATCTGGTCCATACTGTCTACTTACTATATTGAGGGGGAGGGAGGAGCTAGTGGCAAAATAAAGTCTCCACCACAAGCGACATTAAAATGTGTACCAACTAAAAGCTATTCTAATGTGTGACTTTTAGGTTATCTGAGTATCTGATTAATGAAAAGAGAACAGATTTTGCACTGGAGGTATTGCATCAAAGTCAAGAATTTAGCCATATTAATTTATAATTGACACTGATCAGGGATTTAAAAAAAATTCTTAATTTGAGAGATAATTATTTTAGCTGCTTAATATTCTGAAAATTAAATTTGCTGCAATTAATGGGCCCATCACTTTGAAAACGTGTGAATTAATACATTCTTCGTGAAGTAATACACTGTACTTTATGCAGTTGAGCATCTTCACAATGGGTTACCTTCACAGTAGGCATTGTCCTCTCGAAGGGCTCTGAAACCATCTCGACAGCTACACACAGCCCTGTCCTCTAGGTTTCTGCAGACAGAATGCTCCATGCAGTTATGTCCTTCAGAACAAAAGTTATGGCCTGTATGAAAACAAAGGTGATTGTTAAAAATAGGCTTGAAAGGATTCGATTTGTACCAGTGTCAGTGACCACTGATTTCACCATACATGCCCATCCAAATATTTCCATCCAAAATCAAAATTTACAGGCAGGCAAAGAAAGAAAAATGCAGCTTGAAAACTTAGAGTCCTATCTTAATGTGTATAAAACGGGAGACAGTGGAGCTGGAGCAGAGCTCCACTTAGGTAGCTTTAAGTCTTTTAATTTAGATGTCTGCCATTAAATATTTATTGTCACACAAACATACACCACCCACCCCAGAATTTCACACAACTGTTAAAATTTAAAATGAAGAACTAACTAAATGCTTAAAAATAAACATCTACGTAATCCGTCAAAATTATAAAAAAAAAAGTATGATTTTCAAGCCTACTTAAAAAGAATCCAAAGATAAAACATCTTCTCTGTTGAATATATTCCAGTCTTTTCTCAGTTAGGCTACAGAATCCTATTCAGGAAACTATTTTTCTTAGGAGACACACAAGTTACCTTGATATTAGACGTACGGCATCTCTGGGGAGTAGTATAGGCTACAGAGCTTGTCATCTCTTGGCCTCAAGTTCAACTCCAGGTCAGTGATGAAAAGAAGCTATTATCATCTGATGTCTGTTAGGTAGCATATTTAAATCCCTTTACTTTCTTTTTGCCAATGGTTATTTTTACAGGATCTTCAACTTTCTTCTTCATTTTTCTTATTAAAGTTGGAATTTATAGAAGTTGCTCAGTAACTCAGCAGCCCATTTGCTAATGGGATTGCTCTCCTCCAAGCACATATTGTTCCCTAGGTATATTTGTAAAACCCATTCATATTCCCTGAAAGCTTTGGCTAACATTAACTTAGTTTGCTTTTTTGTTGCCCATATCTTTTTCCTTCAAGCCCTAAGTGACTGAATAGTCTTGTAAATGTGTTACCTCTTGATATTTCAATGATGTTTCCTTTTTAATCTTATTTTTAGCAGCTCCTCTTGAAGTCACATTGGCTCCTTGTTTCTTGCATTCCTCTTTTTAAGAGAGATTTTTTAATGTATTTTTAATAAGAGCCTCTAGCTTTCTCCCAAATAGCGAATTTTAAATGAGTCTTCCCATTCACTCAGTAGATTTCTTAATTCCCCAAATTTGCTTTCCTGAAATCCAACTGTATTGCTATTGTTGGTGAGTCTGTTCTTTACTGTGATGAATTCAAACAGGTTATGGGTGATTTTAAGCTTCCATATAATTTTCATACAATATAACAATATTTTGTACAGTTGGGCTGCACCAGTTTGTCACCTTTTTTTAGTATTGTCAAGAGATTAAAAAAATTAATCATGATTAATCGCACTGTTAAAGAATAATAGAATACCACTTATTTCAAATATATTGATTTCAATTACCACACAGAATACAAAGTGGGCAGTGCTCACTTTATATTATTATTTTAATTACAAATATTTGCACTGTAAAAAACAAAATAGTATTTTTCAATTCACTTAATACAAATACTGTAGTGCAATCTCTTTATCATGAAAGTTGAACTTACAAATGTAGAATTATGTATAAAAAATAACTGCATTCAAAAATAAAACAATGTAAAATTTTAGAGCCTACAAGTCCATTCAGCCCTACTTCTTGTTTAGCCAATCGCTCAGACAAACAAGTTTGTTTACATTTACAGGAGATAATGCTGCCTGCTTCTTGTTTACAATGTCAGTGAAAGTGACAACAGTTGTTTGCATGGCACTGTTGTAGCCAACGCCGCAAGATATTTACATGGCAGATGTGCTAAAGATTCATATGTCCCTTCATGCTTCAATCACCATTCTAGAGGACATGCGTCCATGCTGATAATGGGTTCAGCTCAATAATGATCCAAAGTAGTGCAGACTGATGCATGTTCATTTTCATCATCTGAGTCAAATGCTACCAGCAGAAGGTTAATTTCTGTAGTTTCTGTATCAGAGTGTTGCTCTTTTAAGACTTCTGAAAGCATGCCTCACACCTCAGACCTCTCAGATTTTGGAAGGCACTTCAGATTCTTAAACCTTGAGTCAAGTGCTGTAGCTATTGTTAGACCCCCAAGTGGGGCCCCAGGGCCAGACTACGGGTGCTCCGGCCTCCATCCCCCAACGGATTTCTCCCCCACCCCTCAGAACTGCCACTGGTCACGTAGTTGCTCAGAAAGCAGAACTTGCAACAGGAAAAGCAGCCTTGTGGTCAGCTAGCCTGGAGGGACAAAGTTCCCCTGACAACAGTAGCTTCCTGGGTAGGGACGTTGGGGCCCACTGCCTCCCTTGTATGGGCATTTACCACTCGCGACCCCCCAATTGGCTTATCACAAACTCTGACGACAAATTGACTATATATTGCCGGTCCCCTCCCGGGGACGGGCGGAGAGCCCCCGAATTCCTGTCGAAACCGTATCCAGGCCTGATCACCCTGCTGCAGGCTCTCTCGGCTCACGCGTTTCCTGAAGCCTAACCGTTTGCCGGCCGTAATGAAACTTTTGTGGTTTGTATGTGTAAGTATAATTAGCTGTTAAGTATTCTGTACTGATAGGTAAGAGGCTAAGACTGATTCCAGCCGCCCCGAGACTCCTGCTAGGGGAAACCCGCTGACCAGGAAATCTCGAAAGCAAGGGGGATCAGTTACGCCTCACAATTTATTTAGGGAAATTAGTTGCTGCACTTATGATTACTAATAGCACCAATATCACTTCTACTAACCCCTGGAATGATTTAGATTACTATTGGGATTTAGAAAAATACCAGGGCCAGCTTTTATTTGTAATTGCAGTATTTGTATTATTTGCTTTGGTAGTGTGTTGTAAGCCCCAGATGTAACTGATCGTGTTCTCCCTTATCATTATCTGTGATTCATTTAATAAACCCCTATTCTCTTAAACACTAAGAGTGATTGCTTGCGTGTTCTCCGTCACTGCCCTTGGGCACTTGATACCCCCCCCCCCAGGCATCCAGTGATCGAACCTCCGCCCTTCCCCAACGCTCATTACCCGGTAGATAACGGGCACCTGGTGACCATATTGGTGGAGCAAGGGGCGAGAGTAATCAGTAATCAACAGCTATCTTTAGAAATCTGATATTGGTACCTTCTTTGTATTTTGTCAAATCTGCAGTGAAAGTGTTCTTAAAATGAACATGTACTGGGTCATCATCTGAGATTGCTATAACATGAAATATATGGCCAAAGGCAGGTAGGCAGATCAGGAGACATACAATTCTCCTCTGAGGAGTTCAGTCATTAGTATAATTAACACTTTTTTTTAAATGAGCATCATCAGCATGGAAGCATGTCCTCTGGAATGGTGGCCAAAGCACGAAGGGGCATACGAACGTTTAGCGTATCTGGCACGTAAATTCCTTGCAATGCCAGCTACAAAAGTCCCATGCAAATGCCTGTTCTCACTTTCAGGTGACATTGTAAATAAGAAGGGGGCAGAATTATGTAAACAAATATAAATGTAAATGTAAACAAACTTGTTTGTCTTAGAGATTGCCTGAATAAGAAGTAGGACTGAGTGGATTTGTAGGCTCTAAAGTTTTACATTGTTTCATTTTTGAGTGCAGTTATGTAACCAAAAAACAAAACAAAAAAAATCTACATTTGTAAGCTGAACTTTCATGATAAAGAGGTTGCACTTCAGTACTTGTATGAGGTGAACTGAAAAACAGTATTTTTTTTATCATTTTTACAGTGCAAATATTTGTAATAAAAATATGTGAGCACTGTACACTTTGTAGTCTGTGTTATAACTGAAATCAATATATTTGAAAATGTATAAGAACATCCAAAATATTTAACACATTTCAATTGGTAGTCTATTGTTTAACAGTGCAATTAAAAGTATGATTAATCACAATTAATTTTTTTAGTTAATCGCATGAGTTAATGGCGATTAATTGACAGCCCTACTTTTTATTATTATTTTCAGTGATTTAATTTCTCTAGACTCTAAAAAAATCAGTATTAGGATTAGCCAAACAGTAATCTTTCACTATTCTTTTTTCAGTCCCTGCTTCCTTGCACAAGGCTCCCATAGTACAATGAACAGAACTGATCAAGGTTCAGGAGGGACCTAGTTTGGTGTGACAGGAATGGCTAAGTAGTGCAAGCTGGGGTGAGACTGCCACCAGGAGAAAACTATATTCATGCTCAATAAAGATCTCTCTCCCTACAACTCCACTTGCCTGCTGCGTCATTTCTTGTTAATGAAACATCTCCTATCTTTTCAGTAATGTGTATGTTTGCATTTAAAATAGAAAAAAAAATTATAATCTGCTTGGAGGGCATAGTCAGAGGTGTGGGGGGTCATTGCTGTTTTGGCCTGTGGGGATGGGGGTGTCTCTGCATGCATGAGCCCAGTCTAAAGGCATAAGAGCCAGGCAGACCAGGGTCGGAGGAGCAAAAAAAAATCAACAGTACCATGGTAACTGAGACTCACACTTTTTTTAAAGGACTACAATAATACCCTCCACAGCATGGTTTGTTGTGTAGTGTACATGCATTTCACAACTTCCTATTTATTTTAATTTTTTTAAACTACCACACTGCTATTATGTGAAATAGGAAATTCAGGAGCAAAAATCCCAACATTTTAAACAACATCAAGGGCCATTCATTGCTCTCAGCACATCTCACAACTCCCATTGATACTGGTGGAGTGCTGTGCACATCAATACCAGTATTTGGCTCTAGAGCTGACAAACGGCAGAGGCCACCCTTTGTCCTATTTTTTTTCTTCCTCACAGAAGCCTGAAATGACAAAGTGTCAGCCTTTAGTTTTGGATGTCCTGGCTTTTATCAGTTTGTATCAGAATCTTAGCATTACAGAACAGTAAGTGCACAATCTTCCACTGATCAATGGATCTCCACAAACTACAAACCAATATAGGAAAATATGTGCTGCAGATTAATACTGTATCAAAGTATGATTTTAAGAATAAGATCCATAGCTCATGAGAGACATGGCTAGGATGATCCATTCAGGATTGAAAATGTTCAGAAACAAGCATTAAATCCGTCAACTATTAGATTTATTAAGCTTGTATCCAGGCTCAATGAGTGCAGATTTTTTTTTCTTTTTTAAGATTTACTGTAAGTTTTTACCAGGAAAAAAATACCTTTTTACTGTGATTAGACCTCAAGACCTTAGCACACTTCTGTTAAGTTCTTTTCTTCCATTTTAGACTTATCTTTTTTAATCATTAATCATATTGTTTGTGTCTGTGTAGCATGCATGACTTGCATGTCTCCAGTATTCCCCAAATCAATGTATATCTAAGCCAAACCAAAGAGTATGATGGCTTGTTTCCTGCCAGAACTCAGTTTATCACAGTTTAACTATTGGAGAAATAGGAACAGACTTTCTGCTTTGAAGATGCAGCTGCTCACGGCTGGGAGGATACCAATATTACCCTGTACTATAACAGTACGCACAGAGCCCTGGGCAGTTCCTTATACAGGGCCCTCGGGGGGAGCGGCAAGTGAGGCAATTTGCCTCAGGCCCTGCAGGGGCCCTGCAAGCCCTGGCCCAGCAGCAGTTTGTGTCTTCGGTGGCAATTTGGCAGCGGGGGGGCCCTTCAGTCGTTCCGGGTCTTGGCGGCATTTCAGTGGTGGGGGGCCCTTCAGTGCTGCCGAAGACGTGGAGTGACTGAAGGGCCCCCTGCTGCCAAAATTCTGGACCATAGCTGAGTGAGTACAAGCGCCGCAGCTCCCCGTTTTGCCCCAGGCCCCCTGAATCTTCTGGGCAGCCCTGTCCTTACATCTCTATCCTTGCACTGTAAGTCCAGGCACATTCCATCTGTTTGGCCTATGTGTAAAAATGTAAGAAGCACAGTACAATATAGTTCCCAAAGCTTTTGATTCTATATTCAGAAGGCAATCTAAAAGTGCTACGAGGGGGAAATGATACAAATTTACTCTAATTTTCTATAGATCTGAAAAGCACATGTCCACTGCAGAAGGGTTTTTAGGGATGTGTGTGTGTGCGCGCGCATGCATAAATGAAGCACTTTAAAATGGTGACATCAATCATGTATAATCCCTTAGGATTTCTCTTTTGTATGAAATACAGGAATGCTGCCAGCCCCATTCAACAAAATTTACATTATTACACCTCATTCAAACAAGTTTTCAGACTCCTTGATCTGTACATTATCCATTCAGTTTTATAGTATCTCCAGTAATGAAAAGATGTTTTACTCCAAAACTATAAAAAAAAAATGATAAATACTGCACATTACATTGAGCACAGGCAGATCCTGCTATTTTCTTACCTTTACAAACTTTGCAGCAACTGTGAGACAAGGAGATTTGTTGAGAATCTGGGCAGTTCAAGGTTGGGCAGTCCGATTTTGTAGTGCGCTGCATTTTGTGGTCCTATTAAATTAAGGTAATTATTCAATACTGGATATAACAAATGCGGCTGAATAATGCCTTTATTTTATTTATGCCTTTAGATTTATAACAGACAGCAAAAAGTGCCAATCTCAAACTCCAGGTACCTTTGACAATTTGAAATCACAACTAAACTTAACAAAACCAGCAGACATCTCCACTATATAGCAGAAACCACACCTGTTTAGTAAATGAAAAATAAGAAAACATTCCTCATCCTTCCTCAAAATTATCCTCACGCAGCTTCCCTGTCCTCATAAGCTTTTCCAGAAATCATGCCTAGAAGGTCAATGAATTAATTCTCTTACAGATTGCAGGGGATCACAGCCAAGGGGACTGCACAAATAATGCCATAATAGCAGCTTCCTTTCTTTTACCTTAAGGGATCTCTAGCCTGAGTATGTTGTCTGATCTCAACTGTGGCCGTATGGCCCAAGGGAGAGGCAGTGGTATCTCATGAGGAGAGTGTTTCTCAAATAGACTGGTGCCAGGCCATTTAGTACTTCAGACGTCAAAACCAGTACATTAAATCCTGCCTGTATATCCACAGGCAGCCAGTGGAGATCAGAGAGAATAAATGTACTATGCTCATGGGTAAGATACCTGGTTTAACAAACAGGCTGCTATATTGTGCTCCAGCTTTAGTTTCCAAATGGCCCCAAGTAGAGTGCATTGCAATGGTGTAGTATTGGAGACACAAAGGCACAAATCACACAGCAGCACAACACCTTCCTGAAAAGCATTCAGAATTTTTCTTAGAATATAAAGCTGTGTGTGTGGATAGTGCCTAACACATTGCATATACTATTGTTATATAGTTGGTGTTTAATTTAAAATTATTTTCCTAGGACAAAAATGAGGATGAGAAAATAACTCAGAAACCACTGCTCAGTCTTCACTGACTGATCTTCCCAGACTCCATGGCACATAACCAAAATGAAACCTCAACCTGTAACAAACTAAACTACATCTTGAATGATACTGTATATCACACAAAACACTCCAAAACCGCCTAAAAGTGAACACATTTATGTAAGTGTGCGTGCTGAGGATTGGCCTTTATAACAATGTGGTCTATTGCTAAACGTGACTGAAATGTTGCAGAGTTTCTTTATTTTTTCAGATTTGAATGGGAAAATGTGCTTGATTGCAGCAACCAAGAAAAAAAAAGTGATTTTCCATGTTTATGCACAACAAAATCCAGAAGAATAAACTCCCTAAACTGCCCTGCAGGGGTGGCTCTAGACATTTCGCAGCCCCAAGCACGGCAGCATGCCGCAAGGATGCGCTCTGCCGGTCGCCGGTCCTGCCGCTTCGGTGGACCTCCCGCAGGCGTGCCTGTGGAGGGTCCACTGGTTCCGTGGTCCGCTGGTACCACGGCTTTGGTAGATCTCCTGCAGGCGTGCCTGTGGAAGGCCCACTGGTCCCGCAGCTCCACCGAAGCTGCGGGACCAGCAGACCCTCCACAGGCACGTCTGCGGGAGGTCCACTGGAGCCGCCTGCCGCTCTCCCGGCGACTGGCAGAGCACTCCCCCCCCACAGTATGCCACCCTAAGCACGCGCTTGGCATGCTGGGGCCTTGAGCCGCCCCTGCTGCCCTGATAACATCAACACTGGCCTACAAGCAAAAAATCTGCACCTATGCCATCACTCTCAAGTCTCTCTTGAGCAGAGGTCTTTAACTAGATTCTATTATGTGTAGAAATATGTAGGTAATAAAATAGCATCTGCCTATGGGTCCCCATTTTATCTACATATCTGACAGTATGTAGATTTGCTGCTCTCAGATGTCATTCCTAGTGTTGCTTTCCTGGCAGCAATAAGTATTTCAGTGCTTGAGATTCAGAATGTTTATCACCAAAGTTACCATACAACATTTCTAAGAGCACAGGGAGAGACAAGTAAGTGTACCCACTACCGATAGGCAGGTAGAGTCAAGCCAGGTGTGCTGGCTCACTAATAGGACCTCATAATTTCTAACTGCAATAAATACAAGGCAGCACCAGACAGACTTTGATGATTGTTATTTATACAGATTGATCACCAATAGGAATTGTGTTGAAAATAGCAATTCACAGTCCTTAAAACTGTGGGGCAGATTAAGCTATATTTCCAGAATTACTTCAGACCTTATATCTCTAGCGGCTGGTTTTGCACCCTCCCCCAGCCCCTTGATTTCAATGTGACTAGTAGTGAGATAAGGTACTACTCACACGATTAAGTCCATCAGCATGTGTCCCTTCACCTCTAGGCCTAATTTCTAAAATAGATTTATTGACAAATTATAATCACCGGTTCACAAAACTATAGTAAAGTTGCACAGAAAGCAACTCTGGCACAATACCCTGCTGGAGGAGGTGACAGTGAGGTCCAAGGACAGATGCACTTCTTCCAATAGAGGGGAAAAGGGTCTGGTAGATTCAGAGGAAGCACCAGCCATGGCACTGAGGCTGAAGTATTATTATCTGCCACATTTACCTGACATCCACAGCTTTAAGGAGCTGGAGTTGAAAGAGCCTTTGCTCCCATTAGGTTTGACAGCACAGTTTCTTCCAACTCAGACCTTGTGGAATGTATATTATCTTGCTCTGAGATAACATTACAATAAGCAGACAAGTCTTGCCTCTCTTTCCCCCACGAGAAATGCACACACAATTCTTCAGCTCCACCCTGAAGCATGCATTTCCCTAGCCGATAGCAAGCGCCACACCTATGGAAGTAGAGTAGCATTCCACCTCGGTATCTCTTTGTGCACTTTCTACATGTAGATGCACACTGTAGCATTTTGCCCTTAAATTGCATTTCTGCTCTGAAAAGTGAATGAGTTAAAATGATATTGTAAGGCTCAATGTTTAGTGTGTCTGACTCAATATCCAGTATTCTCCATTTACGAGTAGAATGATAGATTACCAAACTGCCAACCCTCTAAACACAACCTGAGTAGTAAATAACTCGATAGTATTCATCACCATACAAATTTTGAACTCGCACCGGCTTAATACCAAATTTCTCCTTCAACTTTCGATAGTACAGGCCTATAGAGTAAGCATCCCACGCTGTTTCGGCATTCTGTGAAGCATCTGGTTTTGTGTCTGGGCAACAACAGATCGGGCCCAAACCACTCGGTCCTTCGGAGCTGTCGGTGTTCAAAACCTCCAAGTCCTCTGAAGAACCATTGCTCAGCTGCTGAAAAATTGACAGTAAGAAACGCATGTAAGGCATCTTTGTACTTTTTCATAACATGATTTTAAAACCTTTTACACTGTGTATCAAAAGATCCCGTCCACGGGCAGCTTTTAAAAACAACAAACAACAACAATTGAAATATGTCTCTGGGCAGGCTTGATCCAAAAGGCTCTAGCCAACTGAGCATCGGTTCCTGCCAAACCACTCCTTTGAACGGTCTTACATACAACGTACCCGTGCCTTGTCTCTGTACAGACCTTCGTTTGATTCGTTTGGGTTCTCCTGGCCAGGGGCCAGAGTCTTAAACAAATCATGGCCCAGTGGTCTGGCCTCGTGTTTCTCCACTGCATTGTTTCTGTGGGTACAGGCATCATTAGCTATCCCTGTCTCCCTGCTCCCATGACCTGTCTCAAACACTGTTTGCCACGACAGCGTGTTTGTTTCTTCAGGGCCCATAGCAGCAACCGTATAATGTCTCTTCATGAGAAGCTTGACAGCCGGTGTTGGCCAGGGCCTTCGAAGTGCAGCCATCTTTAATCATCAGACCCGTTTAAATAGAAGCTCCTCCTTACAACGACAGCCCTAAACTACTGGCAAAGAGTATCATCCGCCATCCCTCCCTGAGCAGAAACAAAGGACAGGATCTCTTGATACACGGTGTAAAAGGTTTTAAAATCATGTTATGAAAAAGTACAAAGATGCCTTTTTCAGCAGCTGAGCGATGGTTCTTCAGAGGACTTGGAGGTTTTGAACACCGACAGCTCCGAAGGACCGAGTGGTTTGGACCCGATCTGTTTTTGCCCAGACACAAAACCAGATGCTTCAAAGAATGCCGAAACAGCGTGGGACGCTTACTCTATAGGCCTGTACTATCGAAAGTTGAAGGAGAAATTCGGTATTAAGCAGGTGTGAGTTCATAACCATAGAACAGCGACACGTGCAATTGTGCGAGCGGCTGTGCAGGGAATCATCAAGCACTGCCTGAGATAAAAACAAAATGAGGATTGTCCTGGGTGCGCCATAGATTCCCCCGATCAGAGGCATCATGCCTGCGTGTACTGGTCTTTAGATGATGTGAATTGTAAAATTAAAGAAATTAGTGGTAGTTTTTGTATGGAGAGTGTATTAAATATCATCATCACACTGGGATATGCATTGCAGTGCCTCTGTTTAACCCAGGAACATTTAGCTCTAGGGGCAGAACTGACAGAGGTGAACAGTGGTGGACAAAGTGACAGAGGCTGAGAACCCCAATAGCGTTTTAGATGAAATCATCAAACCGACAGATAAATGTTTAATGCAAAATGTTGAACATCTTCTTCATTCAGCAAATTACAAAATCTTGCTCAGAAAAAACACTAACAGTTAAAGCGTGTTTTGGGAACACGCACGTAAAAAAGTTAAACACTGGAATAAACTGCCTAGGGAGGTTGTGGAATCTCCATCTCTGGAGATATTTAAGAGTAGGTTAGATAAATGTCTATCAGGGATGGTCTACACAGTATTTGGTCCTGCCATGAGGGCAGGGGACTGGACTCGATGACCTCTTGAGGTCCCTTCCAGTCCTAGAGTCTATGAATCTATGAAAACAGGCCGAGTTGTAAAATAAAATGCCAGTTAAAAATAACTGTGTAAACTGTCAAGTATCAGAGGGGTAGCCGTGTTAGTCTGGATCTGTAAAAGCAGCAAAGAATCCTGTGGCACCTTATAGACTAACAGACGTTTTGGAGCATGTGTAAACTGTTTTTAATGGAGGTCCAGGGATGTGGGGTTTGTCAAAAGGAACAACAACAAAAGATATATGAACGGCCTGTTCCTCTAACAAAGGCCCAACCACCTCATCCAGCCCTGGTGTTTGTGCATGAAGGTTATAGGCTCCCTATGGACCATTGCAAAGCAGCCCCAGAACCCCTCTTAAATCATACCATCTTCCGCTTCGGCTGTACCTTTTCATTTTCCATCCCAAAGGCCCGCTGCATTAGGACTTAATCATAGCCCCTCTGATTTCAACAATGTCTCAGGTCTCTCGTCTACTGTTTCATATTATTTACATCACCTAGGGTTACAGTTTGCATAAAAGTGTTTTATAAAAACAAAACAAAATATATTCTCTAGGGCCTTAGACGGTAATAATCAACAATATTGTAACTATTGCTTTGCAGTCCTTGCTACAATGTATCTTTTAGCTTGTTTTTGTTAATATTTCTGATAGGCCGTAAGATGGGGGGAAATAATACCTCATAAAGTGGAAAAGTGCTTTCAAAAATTAAACACTTGCCCATGCTAAAACATAACAACTTACACAGACAGGCTGCCTACAAAACTGTTTCACTAAAACAGTTATCAACATGCCCCCTAAAACTCAGAACAGCTTTCTTACCCCCATGGCCTGATCTCTGTGGCTCTGGCTTTTTTTAAAAAAAGTTTGTCCTTGGTTTAGATTTTAAAAAACAGTTGAAAAAAAGGGGAATGGTGGGGGGTGGGAGGAGAAAAGAGTGTGTGTGTGTAGAGCAGGGGTGAGGAAGGCTCCATATCTCTGGTAAAAAACAGCTAACTTTTCTTACATAAGCTATTTTTTCTTGTGTTTTTTGTATAAATCCAAACTTTAAAAAGCAATCTTGGGTTGTTGTTTTTTTTAATTAAAACACATATGTAAACTCCCCTCAGTTGCCAGTTTTCATATTCTTACCTAGTTGTTGTTTTGGTACTTTAAAAACACTATTTTTAAAACAGGCTAGTATCTTAAGCCTTTTTAGTTCACTAAACTTCTACAAAATATCCCTAAGAGGGGCCTTGTTTTGTTACAGCTCAGGCAATACTGCTTTTTCACAATAAACTTTACAAAAATATAATGCTTCAAATATATGGGAAGGAAAATACACTTCTCTCTAATCCACTGGATTACAAAATAAGGGGGATATAAACTAGCTGTTACTAAGGTTCTGTGGTTTTCACTCTGGCGTGTTTTCTGCATGCTCTCTTTTTTTAATTAAAACACGCATGTAAACATGTTTAATAAAGGGCTCTGTCTTTATATAGGCTTGTCTTTTAAAGTGTTTATTCCTCTACAAAACTTAATATAACTTTCACTTGTATGTGCTGAAAACCAGGCAAAGAAGCAGCCTTCTTACCTCTGATCTGCTGGTTTACAGAGGCTGTTTTTGCTGACAGCTGCTCTGCTGCAAAAGCCTGCTGTCCTTACTAAAAAATGACCAGTGCTAGCCTGAACCTAGGGAAAAACTTTCATAAACAGGCTTTCTGTCTTTTTAAGCCTGGGTTGTTTCTGCAGACTTGCATGTTATTGAAACACCTATGCCTAAGGGGCTAAATGAAGGTTATGGGTTTTCAGGTAAGCTTGTCTTTTCAACTGTTTATTCCTTTCCAAGCCTTTCACTTCTCTTTGTTAAAAAGCAGGTAAAGAAGCAATCTTCTCTCTAATCCAATGATTAACAAAATAAGGGGTATATAAGCCATCTGTTACTAAAAACCTGGGGTTTTAAATCTGGGGTGCTTCTGCCTGCTCTTTTACATTTTAATGAAACACTTATGCCAAGGGGGCTAAATTAAAAAAAAAAAAGTGTCTTCAGGTAGCCTGTTTTTCAAAGGGGTCTTTTTCTTTTCTAATCCACTACTTCAAAAGGCTGTTTCAAGTGGTTCACACTAAAAACCTTGGCGGGGGCACTTTTTCTTAGTAAGGGTTTTGTGGGTTTAGGTCTGGGGTGCTTCTGCATGCTCTTTTTTTTTTAATTGAAATACCCCTACAAACAAAGGAATGTGTCTTCAGGTAGGTTTGCTATTTCATGTGTTTATTTAATACGTTAAAAAGAGGGGGTTTTAGACATTACTTCAAAAAACATGTTTTAAAATGGTTTATAGTATGTGTTGTTCAACTTTTGTTACATGGTCCTGGTTATTTAGATAAGAGCAGCGCAGGACTTTGCTGCAGCTTCACAGTTTTTACTAAAAAATGAGTAGTGGTAGTCTAAAACCTAGGGGGAAAAACTTTTTTTTGTCACTATACATTACTTTTATAACCCTAGACTGTTTTTGTGCATGCTCTTTTTTTATTAAAACATCTATACCAAAGGACTCTGTCTTCATTTCGGCGTGTCTTTTACCTCTCTTTGTTAAAAAGTGGGGGAAGAAGCAATATTCTTCTCTCTAATCCAGTGGTTTACAAAATAAGGGGAATATAAACTGTCTGTTACTAAAAACCTGGGGTTTTAAGCCTAGGATGCTTCTGCCTGCCCTTTTTTTATTACAACACATACAAAAGGGTTGTGTTTTAGGTTTGTCTTTTCAAGTCATTATCCCTTTGCAAAACTTAATGTGACTTTAACTTGTGTTTGTTAAAAAGCAGGTAAAGAAGCAAACTCCTTCTCTGTGATCTACTGACTCACAGATGCTGTTTTTGCTGACAGCCACTTTGCTGCAAAAGCCTGCTGTCCTTACTAAAAAAATGACCAGTGCTAGCCTAAAACCTAGGGGAAAACTTTCATAAACAGGCTTTCTGTGTTTTTAAGCCTGGGTTGTTTCTGCAGACTTACAGGTTATTGAAACACCTATACCTAAGGGACTAAATGAAGGTATGGGTCTTCAGGTAGGCTTGTCTTTTCAAGTGTTTTATTCCTTTACAAGCTTTTCACCTCTATTTGTTAAAAAGTGGGGAAAGAAACAAACTTCTTCTCTCTGATCCACTGGTTTACAAAATAAGGGGACTATAAACCGTCTGTTACTAAAAACCTGGGGGTTTAAGCCTAGGGTGCTTCTGCCTGCTCTTGTTTTATTACAACACATACAAAAGGGATGTGTTTTAGGTTTGTCTTTTCGAGTCATTATCCCTTTGCAAAACTTAATGTAACTTTAACTTGTGTTTGTTAAAAAGTCTGGGTCAGAAGCAGCCTTCTTATCTCTGATCCACTAACTCACAGAGGCTGCTTTGCTAACAGGCGCTTTGCTTCTTTGTCTTTCTAATCCACTGGCTTACAAAATAAGAGGTTTATAAACTCTTTGTTACTAAAAACCTGGGGTGCTTCTGCCTGCTCTTTTTCACTGAAACACTTACGCCAAGGGAGGTAAATAAAGAAATGTGTCTTCATTTAGGCATGTCTTTTCAAGTGTTTATTCCCTTAAAAGCCTTTCGCCTCTCTTTGTTAAAAAGTAGGGAAAGAAGCAATCTTCTTCTTCTCTCTAATCCACTGGTTTACAAAATAAGGGGACTATAAACGATCTGTTACTAAAAACCTGGGGTTTTAAACCTAGGGTGCTTCTGCATAATTTTTTATTACAACACATACAAAAGGGTTGTGTCTTAGGTTTGTCTTTTCGAGTCATTATCCCTTTGCAAAACTTAATGTAATTTTAACTTGTGTTTGTTAAAAAGTTTGAGAAAGGAGCAGCCTTCTTATCTCTGATCCACTGACTCACAGAGGCTGCTTTGCTAACAGGCGCTTTGCTGCAGCTTCACATTGTTTTTACTAAAAAAAATAACCCCTGTTAGTTTAAAACCTAGGGGAAAACTTTTAAAAATTGTTGGTTACTAAAAGCTTATGGTTTTAACTTTTATAAAAATCCCTCTGCCTGCTCTTTTTCACTGAAACACTTATGCCAAGGGGGTTAAATAAAAAAATGTGTCTTCATTTAGGCATGTCTTTTCAAGTGTTTATATCTTTACAAGACTTCACTTCTCTTTGTTAAAAAGTGGGGGAAGAAGCAATATTCTTCTCTCTAATTCAGTGGTTTACAAAATAAGGGGTATATAAACTGTCTGTTACTAAAACCTGGGGTGCTTCTGCCTGCTCTTTTTTATTACAACACAAATATAAAAGGGATGTATCTTAGGTTTGTCTTTTCAAGTCATTATCCCTTTGCAAAACTTAATGTAGCTTTAGCCTATGTTTGTTAAAAAGCAGGTAAAGAAGCAAACTCCTTCTCTATGATCCACTGACTCACAGAGGCTGCTTCGCTAACAGGAGCTTTGCTGCAGCTTCACATTGTTTTTACTAAAAAAATAACCCCTGTTAGTTTAAAACCTAGGGGGAAAACATTAAAAAATGGTGTGTTACTAAAAGATTATGGATTTAACTTTTATAAAACCCCCTCTGTAAAAGGGCTACATGGCGGGAAAATGCTGGGGGGGTCTGTTTCTTTAGATAAGAATAAAACAGTTAAAAGGGAGGGCAGGGGGGAAAGGAGGGAGTTTGCTCTTGTTTAAAATCTTGGGACTCTAGGATTGGTTCAGGAAAATGAATTCTATTACGCTGCTGCTCTGATTCGGCTGATCCAAAGGCGGTGATAACAAGTCTGAGAGGATCTGAACCAGAAAAGTTGCCTCATTCTACCGAAAGACGTAAACGGTGAGAATTCTCTCTCTCTCTCTGACTCAACCATGTGCTGTCTATCTTTGCCCTTTGCAAAGGGGCTCTCTTTTCCCTTTTCTTGTCTTGTTCTTTCTTTTAACCTACCCTGATTCTGAATGCTTTTCTATTCACTTTTTTACTCTGTGCTAACTAAACAGACTCTGCCTGCTTCTCTCTCTCTCTCATTCTGATTCCACCATGTGCTCTCTATCTTTGCTCTTTGCACTTTTTTCTTGTCCTGTTCTTTCTTTTAATCTCTCTTTTTTTTAACCTACACTGGTATAGGAGAACACTTCAACCTTCCTGGCCACACTATAGCAGATCTTAAGGTGGCCATCCTGCAGCAAAAAAACTTCAGGACCAGACTTCAAAGAGAAACTGCTGAGCTTCAGTTCATCTGCAAATTTGACATCATCAGCTCAGGATTAAACAAAGACTGTGAATGGCTTGCCAACTACAAAACCAGTTTCTCCTCCCTTGGTTTTCACACCTCAACTGCTAGAACAGGGCCTCATCCTCCCTGATTGAACTAACCTCATTATCTCTAGCTTGCTTGCATATATATACCTGCCCCTGGAAATTTCCACTACATGCATCTGACGAAGTAGGTATTCGCCTACGAAAGCTCATGCTCCAAAACCTCTGTTAGTCTATAAGGTGCCACAGGATTCTTTGCTGCTTTTACACTGGTATTGAATAGTTTCAATGCTTTTTTATTCACTTTTTTCCCTGTGCTTACCAAACAGGCTTTGCCTTTGTAAATTCTCTTTTTAAACCTAGTTTTTAATCATTTTAAATGCTTTTTTCTTAGTACCCCTTTATAGTTTTTGGCCATGTGCTTACTAAACAGGTTTTGCTTTAGTAAATTCCCCTTTTAAACCTATTTTTATTGTTTGTAATATTATTTAATAATATTAAAAGCTTTTCTCTTACCCTACACTGGTATTCAATAGTTTAAATGCATTTTTATTCACTTTTTTACTATGTGCTTACCAATCAGGTTTTGCCTTTCCCCTTTTAAATCTAGTTTTCAATATTATTTAACTCTTTTCTTAAACTAACCCTTTAAAAACAAATATTTCCTTTTTTCTTTAAGTTCTATCTTTCTATGCTTGAATAACCTGCCTTTACCAGCCTCTCTTCTTACTCAATCACATCCAATAACCTTTCTTTCCTTTTTTCTCTAAACTTTACTAAAACTTTCTTTTTTCATCTTTACACTCTCTCACTCTCCTTTCAACCTTTTTCTCTTCATGTAACCAAGGAAAAACACACACAACACATCCTCTATTCAAACACATACACACATACATTTTTTCAAAATGGCTGTCGGCGCAACACTTTGGCGCCAACGTCATTTTGTCTCTCTCTTTTTGATTCCACCATGTGCTGTCTATCTTCGCCCTTTGCAAAAGGGGCTCTCTTTTTTTTCTTAACCTACACTGGTATTGAATAATTTCAATGCTTTTTTATTCACTTTTTTTACCCTGTGCTTACCAAACAGGCTCTGCCGTAGTAAATTCCCTTTTTAAACCTAGTTTTTAATGTTTTTAAATGCTTTTTTCTTAACCTACATTGGTATTGAATAGTTTCAATGCTTTTTTATCCTGTGCTTACAAAATAGGTTTTGCCTTAGTAAATTCCCTTTATAAACCTAGTTTTCAATATTATTTAACTTTTTTCTTAACCCACCCTGATATTTAATACACCTTTTACATTTATCTCAAATTTTTCTATTCTTTACCATCATCTCTCCTTACTCAAACTCACCAAAAATCTCTCTTCTTTCAAACTAACTCTTTAAAAACAAAAATCTTTCTATTCCTTCATAACCTGCCTTTACCAGCCTCTTTTCTTCAATAACTTACCTCTCTTCTTTCAAATTTCCTTTTTTTCCTCTAAACCTTACTCAAACTCTCTTTTTTTCCTCTTTACACTCTCTCATACTCTTCTTTCAACCTTTTTCTCTCCATTTACCCAAGCACCAACATACACAACACCTCCCCTAGTCAAACACATACACACACACAGATTTTTTCAAAATGGCCAATGGCGCCACACTTTGGTGCCAACGGAAACAGGGCTTGGGAAGGCGGGACATAAGCCCTAAAAGGGAGGGGAAACCATCACCACACAAATTTTGACAGAATACTATCGAGTTCTTTAGTACTAACCTGAGATTTGACAGTCAAGTTACATTCTTTCCTTCTCATACATCACTGCCAGCAAGAAATATCCTGTGGGTCAAATTCTGCTCTCATTTACATTTGTGTAACCCCCCTGTAGCTGAGCACATAATCTGGAGAAAATAGGGCTGCACAGATATAAAAGAGAGCATAATGTGGCTTGCAGGATATTTATTACTGATGATAGTGTATAAGAAATAAAAAAAGAACCCAGCTCAATTGTGAGATCCTAGGTTGAATTTTCAGGGTTGGCAATTAGAAAAAATATTGATTTGTAAAATTTGATGTGGAAATCAGCTGGACACAGTAACCATGGAAACCCCTGGATGCTCTTTTAAAAGTCACTTTTCACAGTAGATACATACACATTTTTATTCATCAGGACCTTATAAGACATTTTAAACAGATTTATTGAAAGAAAAGTGTCCCATCAATGGTGTTCTTACCTTGCACTCAAAAAGAACACAGTCCCCTGAATTTGAATACACAGTTTCTCTCTGTCCTTCGAAATAGGTTCTGCCTTCAAATACGCACACCGCTATAGGATAAAACAAAAAAACAATTTGGGTAAGAAAGTTTTCAGCACTCTGGCTATAAAATTTGTTTATTTTCTTAAAGCCAAGTATATTTCAAAATTAAGTGATCAATTCAACAACAAATATGTTCCATTCCAGGACACAGGAGTTTGGAGAAGAGCAAAAAAGAACCGAAGAGGAGAGCCAAGAGAGGAGAAGGCCTCAAAAGCTAAGGAAGGAGAAGGTGTCAAGAAAAAACAGAGCATGGGAAGCTTGCGAAAGAACAGAGGACAAAATAGAGGCTGCAAGTCTTGGCTAGGAACAAATCACTAATAAACATAGGAAGAGCAGTTTCAGCTAAGTGCAGAAGGTGGAAATCAGGCTGGAGGGGATTTAGTGGAAGGCAAGTCAAGGTAGACAGTCTGAAGTGCCCATCTGAAGAGCTTATACATGAAAAAGAGAAGGATGATAGGATAGCAGTGAGACAGTTGGATGGAAAGTCAGTTTCTTGAGGATGGGGATGCGACTGCATGATGGGTAATCACTGAAGTTGAATATGTTATCATAGTGTTTTGATGTTTAACTGCTTCAGGTAGGTATTTAAAAGTTCAGTTGTAGTACCTAAATTATCCTGATTATTCATTTTTATCTTTAAATTATATTTTATAATTTAAGAGCATATCTTCATTGCACGTGATTTACTTGCACTGCAAGCAGAATGCGGCCTACAATTCTCAAATAGTATAGATATATGCCAGCCATATATTGTGAGCTTTACTGCATCACACGGAAACAGGCTTGCATCAGATTGCTCACTGACTATATTTTTAGCATTTAAAATTTTATGTAAAATATTTTCACATAATTTTTTTCCTTTTAAAAGGAGATAGCTATTGCAGTTATTATGTGGAAAAGTATAAAGACTGAATAATGAAAATGCCAGAAGCAGAAAATCTGATATGTTTGTGTTGCTTGGGACACTGTTAGAACTTAAACGAAAATAGTCAGACTGGAACAGATAAAGCCTTT
Organism: Gopherus evgoodei; assembly: GCF_007399415.2. Lineage (NCBI taxonomy): Eukaryota > Metazoa > Chordata > Testudines > Testudinidae > Gopherus > Gopherus evgoodei. The sequence goes on along the minus strand of NC_044322.1, from coordinate 309,573,903 downwards.
AATATTCTAGATTAAATGAGAAAAGTCTAATTTACTAATCGATGCAAAAAACAAGAGCTCCAGACATCACTGAGATGATTTAAATCAGTTGTACTAGAATTCATTTACAGATGGAATTATCTATCCCATTTAAATGGATTTTACAATTTATGGGCAAATCTGAAAATACATGATTTTCCATTTCACTACCATTATTATTACTATCATTATAATGTTTAATTTCTCCTTTGCTCTTTTCACTATCAGATTATAAACATTTTTGCAAATTTTGTATTTATAATTTTGGAAAGTTACCAACCAATTTTACATTTGTATGTTGGTGGGGGGAGGGAACATGGGAAAGCAGACTAAAACAACTTTTATTTTAATTTAATTACTGACATTTCACCTTCACTTTTTAAAGTACAGGCTGCATTTATCCAAGTGAAACTCACCTACAGATACCAAATGCAGTCCTTTAAGGGCTCCTTTGCAAACTGTGTACCTTAACTAGTAATCCTCTACAAGGTATTCCATTCAGTATTCCAACAAAACGAACCCAAGTCTTACTTGGCTTTGTAAGTAGGGAAAGGCAAAAGATTGATAAAAATAAAAACTAGTCCTAACATTCATGCAAAACTTGACCCAAACCAATTGGTCAAGTTCACAACTCAGCTCCTACTTTTTGGTGGCATGATCTAAATCTGCTGCTGCTGAGTGTAACTTCCAAGAAGTTCCCCCAAATCTTGGGAGTGATGCACATTGGGGGGGGGCATATCTTTAACAAGGAAGTTGGGAAATTCAAAAGGAATAGCAGAGAGCCCTGTACTGCTGCCTGTTGATAGTACAAGAAGGAAGGCAGTAGAGCAACAACTGCAATCTGAGTGAAGGTACAAAACCTCCCCCCAACAGTGCAAAGGATAGATGCAGAGCCTCATGGAGATGGGGGGCTGCCCTGTAATGACTCTTGACACTGGAAGGAAGGCTGTGGATCCCCAGTGAAGATATCTATAGATGGGTGAAGGGCAAAGTGCATTTCCACAGAGAATGTTGTTGCGTCTGCTATAGGGAAATGAGAAGGCAGGAACGGAGCAAGGGTGTCATGGTGCGGAGTCCCTTCAGAACATATATTTATCTCAGTTAACTTTGTGTATGTTGCAAACACACAGATGCTTTTCCAAAGTGAATCAAGCCTTTTTACATTCGCCAAGGACTAAGTTTAAGGTGAGTAATGGGGCACAAATACATATTTATGGGACTGTTCTAAACTTACAGATTTGCGGAACACCATAACTAGATGGCAAAAATAATAGTAGCATTGTTGGATGAAATCAATTTTTTTTTTGCTTATTTACTCATAGGTTAATTGATGATTAGTTGAGAGAAAGGGAGAGGGATACTGAGAGCTTTCCTAATGGCTAAGAGATTAATTCTAATTAAATTCAAGTCTACCCATCTTACATATTCATGTATGAAGGAGGCAAGATCAGCATCATGAATGCCTTATTAAGTGCTAGTATCATAGGACACAGGATGTGAATGAACAGAGTTCTCCTTGTGATTCCATTGATCGTGCTAGGATCCCAGAGGTGTTCCATATATTTATGTGGTATGTCTGCTAGTGTCCGGGGAATAGCCTGATTCAATTTTTTTTAATTATTGATTTAATTTTTTAAAAATAACCAAGGCATATTAGAATAAGGTGTGAGAGAGCCATTTAGGCGCCTGATCCAAAGCCCACTGAAATGGATAAAAGTTTCCCATTAGCTTCAGTGGGTTCTGAATTAGGCCTTAAATCATCTAATCCATCTCTTTGACAATGCAGAATTGTTACATACAGAATATTTTACAATGCTTTGTCCAGTCCTCTTTAAATGACTTGCTTGAGGGTGCTTCCAGCATTTCTTAGTGGAATAATCTTCCCTATCTAATAGAGTTTACTGTGAGGTAGTTGCCTTGCTTTTCATCTTAAATGTCCCTTTTCTTAATGCCATCCCATCCCACAAATATTTAGATTCCTTACAACCCCAAATAATTTCTCTCCATCTGTGGTGTGTGTTCCATGTAAATACTTAAAACAGTTTAAAAATAGAACAAAATACCATTTCGCCCACTTCTACACAAAGGTGTATCTAAGAACAATCCCTCAAAGGCAACTCAGAAACAAGCACACACATTGTACCAGTCCATTAAACAGGTCTAGAGTGTGTAAACCATATGCACTATATTGCATTTTGGGTGCTATATAATCTAAATTATAATTATTTTATTTTTACATATTATATACTTATCCCCAAGACCATATTATAGGGCTTGCTCCAGGCCTTCCAAAGTCAGAGCGTGAAATCCTAGCCCCACTGATGTCAATAGCAAAACTCCCATTGGCTTCAGTAGGACCAGGATCATCCCACAGGATTTTGACTATTCCCATAGAAACAGAATTGAGCTCACAACATCCACATGTAAGTCTCCTCACTTTTGTGCTATTAAAATCTCAAGCTTGATGTTGGATTAGCATACATTTATAAGAAATTTCATAGTTGTGTTACTGATCCATCAAACATATGAATATATGAAATATATTAAAGAAAGGGTGAGTGCCCTTTGTATGTATAAGTACATTAATGTTAATTAGAAATTATTAAAAGAATGTCATTGTAAAGGCTTTCTAAATTTTTTTATTTATAGATGAATGCACTTCATCGCGGAAGACTGAAAATTGAAATCTCATCATTTAAACTTCTTTTGTTGCATTGCAAACTTAAAATAACTGATTTTTATGTACTTTCTTTTCTGTTGAAATACAGCAGTCGAAATGTCAAAGAACTAATTAGAACTACATAAGACATTTCCAAAGAAGTGTCATAGGATTAATTTTAAAAAATATGTAATAGGTGTTAAAATCTGCTAATGGCTGTTTAATGTATGTGTCCATTTATATTAATAATAAATTTTTAATTTAACTTTCACACTAAGAAATATGATCTTGAGTGTTAATTAAAGATAATATGGAATTGAAAATTAATCACATCAATTTCTAACATTTTCTTTTGTGTTAATAATAGCCAAGCGAACATTTATTTTAGGATAATAATTTGATATAACATATAATTTCAAAATATTGCGCGCTTACTGAGCCATCACATATCTGAATGACAATCACTGTCAAGGAAACATACCCAAAGACATATGCTCCAAAGCCTAATGTTCATATTCAGAGTATGTAGGAGGTTCATTTTCAGCACAGTACACAAGGAGTTATCTGTAAAAAATTCCTCACATTGACATTAGTGGGGGTGGCACAGCTAATGTCTCACTCACTACATTCAAAAAGAACATATATCGTAGGTTTCCTTTGAAATCTGCTGAATACTAACATTTTTTATTGTAACATTGGTTTCCTCAATTTCCATATGGGTAAAATACAAAAAGTAAAAGCATATTTCATGGACTCATGCAAACTTCTGACTGCTAGAAGCTGAGTGACACAGGATGGATCACTCGATAAATTGCCTTTTCTGTTCACTCCCTCTAAAGCATCTAGCACTGGTATCAGATACTGGGCTAGATGGACTATTGGTCTGATCCACTATGGCCATTCTTATGTCTAGAGTTGAAAGAATGCCTGTAGAGCTCATTATATTCCCTTTCCTTCCACCTTAATGGTCTATGAAAGAGAAAGATAAGGATCAGGTGAGAGAAAAGAGGGGATTTGGGGAATAAGGGGAAGATTATGAAAAAGGGGATATTGTGGTTAACATTCTCCCTCCCCCTGGTAGTTAAAAATCATGTGAGGGATTCTGTGCAGAGAGGTGGGGTTTGTTGGATGAAATGTTGGACCCTCAAGGTTCTTTGGTCATTGGGAGTGAGTTGTCACATGAAATGTTGAGGCACAAAAGGTTCCACAATATTTGGACAGTTCCCTTCAGTAAGAACTAGGGAGATCAGACAACAAATGTGAAAAATCAGGATGCGGGTGGCAAGGTAATAGGCACCTATATAAGACAAAGCCCCAAATATTAGGACTGTCCCTATAATATTGGGACATCTGGTCACCCTAATGAGAACATACACCTGAGGAGGAAGAAGGTGACGAAGTTCTTGCGCAGAGCACCAGCACCTAGATTCCTGTTTCTCTCATCCAAGCTAATCCAGCCAACAGGGCTTCCACAGCAACAACTCACATGCACTTCAGAGGTACCAGTTCTACTGTCTCAGTGCCACTTTGTCAAGGCTGATATCAGAGACATTGGCGACTATGCAAATTTGCCAGTGAATAGTCTTCTCTCCCACCCCCTTCACAAAAGCTTTCATCTCCTTCCCTTTCTTCCTCCTATCAGTCCTCTTCCTCTATCCTTTGGCTGGCCACCCAGGAGCCCAAAAGACGCAGCGTTCTGGGTGTGTCAGGAGTGACACAACGGGGTACATTCTTGCTAGTTTGTCATTATATTTAATAGCAGCAAAGAGTCCTGTGGCGCCTTATAGACTAACAGGCGTATTGGCACATGAGCTTTCATGGGTGAATACCCACTTCGTCGGATGCATTATGCTCCAATATGTCTGTTAGTCTATATGGTGCCACAGGACTCTTTGCTGCTTTTACAGATCCAGACTAACATGGCTACCCCTCTGATACTTGGTTATATTTAATGAAATCCCAAAGGTTTTTCCCCTTAGGTGAACATTGTCAACACTCAGAAAAATGTGATGGTGCCAGACTTCCCACTCTCCACTTTCCTCAGAAGGCACTTGGACCCTACTTCCTTGTCAATGAAGTGTCACAGCATGTTTTTCATTCTTCCTGCCAGCAGATGTCACAAGCTTGTAGGTGTCCCATGATGATGGGGACTTAGGCTGACCAGATGTCCTGATTTTAAGGGATAGTCCTGATTTTGGGGTCTTTTTCTTATATAGGTTCCTATTACCCTCCACCCCCATATTTGCTGTCTGGTCACACTACGCAGACTATGTATTTCTATTTAGCTTAGGAAGTCCAAGAACTTGACCACCTGGACTATAATTCTGTAACTGCAAAGTCCAGTGAAAATTTAACTTCTACCTGGCTAAACACTTCCCAGAAGGGGATGAGTGATTAGTTTGTCACTGGTAACTCTTTGGACCATATCACAGTTCATCTTCTAAACTCCTCCTAGTCCAAGGGACTATTGTATCACAGTCAGTAAATTACCTGATGGCTGATTGTTCTGGGACTTGATAGCTATTGTCTGTGTAGGGTTCCATCTGTCATTGCATGAGATTCTATCACAGATGGAATCCCACACATACAATAGCTATCAAGTCCCAGAATAATTACACCACAGATTAATTTGTCCCACTGTTTCACAGCATTAACCACCTCCTCTCCCCACCAACCTCCCCAAGGCTTTACCTAAAACAAAACTACTTCAAGCACAGCTTTCTAGAAAGGCAGAAGAGCATGGAATCTATGAAGTCTATTAAGGATTCCTCATTTCTGTTTCTACCTCTTACCAGATTATATTCAGTATGCTATTGATAGTTCATTGTCAAGCCATCATCTGTCCTCCATAATACCTTTTCCCTCCTACTGACCTCAAGATAATGCTATCCCTTCATGTGCCTTTTAGCATACTGTTCTTTTGTAACAAAATAAGAAATCCAACTAACTCTTGCTACCTTTGCTATCCAGGTCACTTACTTATTGCTGTGAGGTATGTGCATACATTTCCCTGTGGTGCCTGAGCTAATTCTGTTTCAAATTTATCACCAAGTGACAGAGGACAATTCAGGATGTCAGTGAACTGTTCCATCCATCTTATTGAATCATCATCCTAGTCAGCTGATGAGAAACAAAACTGATTTGAAAATTTGAAAAAGATTTCAATAATTTTGACATATACTTTAAATCTTGGAATCTTCCTACCTGCCACATCTTCTGTTTGCCACAAAATTTTGTCTGGCTCTTCTCTGCCAATGTTATGACTTCCTCTTTGGCCTCTTCTTGGTGACACTCTCCACTGTGCAGTCTCCCTGCACAAGATTTATGCATAAAGTCCAACTACATAAGTCCAACTTAAACCCTGTTTGGAGGACTTAAATGGTACCTACCCCTTGTGCTGGCCTTTATCCCTGGGGATTTATACAGGGGTCTATTTCATCCTTTGTGAGTTTCTATCTATCTAATGCCAAGTCACTATTAAGTTAATGTTCTCTTCCTTCTCTCATTTATCTTTTGATTGTTTCACACAGGCTCTTCTTTGCTTGCTTCCTGAGTATATGATGCTTTGTCAGAGTAGCTAGTGAATCATGAACTTTTTCCATTGTTATTCTATGCCAGTTCCTTCAACAACTTAAAGTGATTCTAGATTTCAAGATGGAAAATTTGCTGCTAGCTCTTTGAGTTAATCATTGCTGAACAACAGTGAAAGTAGGCTTCAGCAACTTCAGTAGAGAAAATCTGATTTGAAATTTCCTACGGTTCAGAAATTAAATACTATTTATATCTTGCTTCTGATTAGTTGCAAAAACAGGAGAGACTTTCTCCATTATTTTGAAAATGCAAAGTGGTTAGTCTAGAGTATTTTTATGATCACCTGTAAGTATCTGCAATGTGAGCCATATCTAATAATGCTAATAGGCAGCTTAGTCATGCTGATGATGAGTCAATCTAAAATACTACAGATATCATAACACAAATGTTTCTTATATTCTCATGATCCTTCCCTACTATGGGAAAATTAAATAATTTATCTTGCCCACCTGTTCCGAAGAGGAAGTCTCCTAAGCCATTCCTCTTACCCCCAAACTGAAGGCTCATCTAAGTATTCTTTGTGTCATCTTTCACAAACCGAAAAGCAATTACATCATTATCTGTAAAGGAGATGCTTGCAGAAATGTCAACTGGGCTGGCAGCCTAGAAAGTACTGTTGCAGCCAGCACTGTGGAGATGGATCTAACAGATGAAGTAAACTTTTACATTGGACAGCAGGAGAGAGAGTTTGGAAGAGAGAGTTTGCAATTGTAAGAAACCAATTTGGAGATCACATGAAGTAAAATGAATGTGTGGCTGCCCATAGTTAAACAGAGATCCAGGCTCTCAATGATAGAAGAGTAGTGGCTAATGGTACCTGACTAATCAGATAGAAGTATAGCCAGCACGAGGCAGAGGCAGAGCCAGATCACATTCCAGCAATACAGTGAGTCTATCTATGGTACTTATATAGCACCAACCACCATAGTATCTCTCTGCCACAGATTCCACAGCCAAATATGCACAGTGGAGTTGAAAGGACAATAAGTTAGAATCCACTAATATGGCAAAGTTAATTTATGTCAACAAATAAGTCTCTTCTGGAACAGGATAAAAAGATCTTAAAAATAAAAGTAAGCCACGAAACACGTAAATACTTATAGCCTCTGTTTCAGTTAAAACATATTTTATTGAGACATCTCACAACAGTATGAAAAGTCAACAGGAATATACATGTCTCTCCAGCAAAGGGGAATAATTTTCATGAAAGCCTCCAAAGAAGCCTTTGGTGAAGGTGTGACAGAAGTAACAACAGTTGTGCTATGGTAACCCACAGTAACAGTTATACTGTTATCTTAATTCAACACGATCATACGTAGGAGATTGAAAAGGATTCCTCCCACCACTTCACACACACAGTGGCACTTCAATCTGTCAATCTGAGTAAATTGGGACAGCTCACCACAAGAAACTATTCCAATATTCTCATACAAAAAACTGGGTATGTGTATGAGGTTTACAGCAATAGGAAAGGGGAAATATTGGCTTTTGAAAATGTTTGCACTATGTATTGTGGCACACTTTGTGTATCCAGCATCAATTCACACTGAGAAATCACAGTACACTAACTCATTGTCTTTTTCATTTCCTAAAAGCCTGATTCTGTAACCTTTATTCACAAAGAGTAGCAGTTACTAGATAGTGGGGAAATTTATAAAATGTTCCATTTTTTCCCCTGAAAATTATGTTCTCAATGAAAAACCAAAAAGGAAAAAAATGCCATTCAAAATTAGTTAACAGAAAAAAAAGAGCTGACTTTTGGTTTTTTGCATTACCAAATATGTAAATAAAATTTTAATCAAAATAAAATTTTTCTTTATTCATTTTTATTTTAGCCAAAAAGCCCCCTTTTTTAAACAAAAAGTTGTGACAAAACATACTTTCATCATTGCTTGCACAATTAATCCCAATGGGGATCTCTCAAATAAATGCTATTCAACATGAGCAAGAATGGCCTGCAATGATTAAAATGTTTGAGGAAACTATCATATCCTCTTCTGCGTTTTGTATAGCACCAAGAATACTGTCAGCATTCAACAAATAATAAACCCCAAAATTATATATGCTCCTCATATCTGTTGATAAGGCAGCACTGGCTCCTAAATGTTGCTTTTGCAGAAGAAAACATTATCTTTACATAGGGAATTTGGAGAAAGCATTTATCCTTTTCCATAGAGACTGCCCAGTTTGGCCGATGTACATAGCAGAGGGGCATTCCTGGCATATGATGGCGTATATTACATTGGTGGACGTGTAGGTGAATGAACCAGTGATGGTGTGGCTGATCTGGTTAGGTCCTGTGATGGTGTCGCTGGTGTAGATATGTGGACAGAGTTGGCATCCACCAATGTAATATACGCCATCATATGCTAGCAATGTCCCTCTGCTATGTATATCGGCCAAACTGGACAGTCTCTATGGAAAAGGATAAATGGACACAAATCGGATATTAGGAATGGCGATATACAAAAACCTGTAGGAGAACACTTCAACCTCCCTGGCCACACTATAGCAGACCTTAAGGTGGCCATCCTGCAGCAAAAAAACTTCAGGACCAGACTTCAAAGAGAAACTGCTGAGCTTCAGTTCATCTGCAAATTTGACACCATCAGCTCAGGATTAAACAAAGACTGTGAATGGCTTGCCAACTACAAAACCAGTTTCTCCTCCCTTGGTTTTCACACCTCAACTGCTAGAACAGGGCCTCATCCTCCCTGATTGAACTAACCTCATTATCTCTAGCTTGCTTGCATATATATACCTGCCCCTGGAAATTTCCACTACATGCATCTGACGAAGTCGGTATTCACCCATGAAAGCTTTTCCCCCATACATCTGTTAGTCTATAAGGTGGCACATGATTCTTTGCTGCTTTTACATATCCAGACTAACATGGCTACCCCATGATACTTAATCACAATAATCCTTTTTCATTTGCAATGGTAGGATATTTCAGTGGGCAATGCCTTATAGTCCCTGATACTGCAAACAATTACACATGTGCACCTTATCTACATTAGTATTCCCATTGGGTTCAATGAGATCATTCACATATGTAAAGTTGAGCCTGTGTGCATTATAACTGGGTTTATAGTGTATGCTTGTCCATGGGAGAGTGGCACTATTTTTTTCTTACTGATGTATGACAGCCAGCTTATTATTTCCCCCAAGAAATATATTTGTGCCCTCTTTTTCTCACTCTGAACTGCCTTTCTACAGCAGTCGAGATACACAAAGCATATTTTAACTGTGATCTATTAATGTTAATCCTGCAGAAGACAGAAAGTACAATTTTCCAACCCCAACGTTGAATATGTGAGTTGATGATTTTTATTCAGTGCAAGCGTCCATATTAGTTCATGGCTTTTGTTGCATTTTTACAAAACCTTAGGTGTGCGCCAAGGATGTATTCTGACTGGCACTATTTTGTCAAGCTATCAGTGTATATTAGAATTTGCTGCACCACACAGTGGAATCAAGGTTGGAAAAAAAAAAAGTGTTCATCAACCAAGTCTACACTGACGATCCTGCCTTGCTTGTGGAGAAGTCAGAGAATTTCAGTCCCCACCCTCCAAGCTCTCCCAGTTACAACCCACATTATGGGGTTGAATGTCTCATGGCAGAAGATCAAGGTCTAGAACTTTGGAGCTGAGCCACCATAACTTCCAGTGCAGGTGGGATTGAGTATCATGCAGAGTGCTGACAAGTTCATCTACCTAGGCTGCAAGCAGATTCCAATGGTCACAGCAAACCAGATGTTCCTTGATGAGTATGTCTCACTACCTCCTGCGTGAAGTCCATGTCCCACTTATGGAGGCAAAAATGTCTTTGTGCTGAAACAGAGTTCAGAATCTATCAAAGCTGTTTACTACCTATATTACTATATAGGTCAGAAACCTGGACCCTCTTACAGGCAGATTAGGAGCAGCTAGAGGTATTCCATATGCACAGTCTGCAACAAATCCTGAACATAAAGTAAATATTTGTCAATCTCTCAGAGATCTGCCCTTGCTTCAATCAATCATTATATTAAAAAGCAGCATTGCATGCTCTTCAGTCATGTCAAGATGGAAAAAATACCACAGAGCACTGCTCTCAAACTCTCCATCAATGTGCAAGGGGGTGCATGTCCTGATCCTACCTGGCACCATCCTAGGTGCCACCCAAGAGATTAATGGATTCACAAGATTGAGCCAAACCTGGGAACTTCACTACATAATGCCTGGTGTGACACCATCAAACCTGGTTACTCTGGCTGGTGAAACACTTCTCAATCGACTATGCGTGTTTGATGATAATGATTATAGTACAGTACTAAACTATAAAGACTGACAAATTGGCTATTGTTTCCCTAAACTACAGTAAAGCCATAGGAGTAAATATCTGAAAGACAGGTTGTGAAGAAGGGAAAGTTTTTGGTGGTAGAAACAGCCCTTGCTAGTTACCGATCATGGACCAATCTTAAGCTTTAGAACTCAGAACCTGCTAACTGGAACTGTGTACACAGACAGCTGTGAAAGCAGTCCAAGAGAAAGAAATTTAACTGGACTATGTCTCACTAGTTCCTTTGGCTCTCCTGTTTCTCTGTATCCACCTGTTCTCTTTCTATAATCTAATACTAAGATTATAAGCTCTCTGGAGCAGAGACCGTCCTTTAGTACTGTGTTTGTACAGTACCTAGCACAATAGGGTGTGTGACAGAGTGCTGTCCTTGAGCACAAACCCTGGTGGCCTAGCATGGCCTCCATGTACACAGCTCTCAGTTCCTTCTGGGTGGTTGCAACCATTTACTCAGACCTGAGTACTGAGAACAAGATACCCCCTTTATAGGGTCTCATTTATTAATCTCTTTACAGAATACAAAACCCCTTCCCATTAGCCCCTAAGTCCAACCCTTCTTCTAATGCAAACAAGCATCTGCCCCCAAGTTCAGGAGTCTCCAACACTCCTCTTGGAGCTGGGTTATAATTCAAACAGTCTCACTTTCCTTAAATCAGGAGTCCACAGCCCTCCTCCTGGAGCTGGATTATAATTCAGGCCAGGTGCAGTCCTCCATTAACTTCTCTCAAACTGACTCCTTTTACTCAGTCCTTTCACCTGTCAGCTTGGAGAGGTCAGCAGTCCTCCTGGTGCTAGTCTCTCTCATGCTGGAGAAGACAGCATATATGCTGCCCTCCTTCCCAGAGCTTCTCCTGTTAGTCTGGACAGGGCCATCTTTAGACATATGCAGCATACATGGTTGCGTAGGGCACCCGAAAATTTGGGGCACCATTCCCCTTGCTGGCCACAGCTGGAATCCTTTCTTCTCAAACTCCCCTTCGCCCCCCGCTGGGCTGGCAGTCTTCTCCCTGCCCCAAAATCCACCCTCTTCCTCACTCACTCCTCCAGCCTCCAGCTCTGCTGCCCCAGCCCAGGAGAGCCCAGAGCTGTGTGGATGGTCACTGGTGGTGCAGCGGCCCGGCCCACCACCGCCCAGACCGGAGTCCCTCCCTGGACCCTGCCTGCCTGAGCTACTCAGTCTCCGGTGGAGGCTGGGCTAGGGCCAGGGCCAGAGCCAGGACAGGAGGAGAAAAATTTCCACATGAGCCAGCAGTGGGTGGGAAGAGCCGGGCCAAGCAGGGGAGAGAGGGAAGGAGAGGAAGACCAGGGCCGGCTCTAGCAATTTCGCCGCCCCAAGCACAGTGGCACGCTGCAGGGGGCACTCTGCCGCTCGCCGGTCCCGCGGCTCTGGTGGATCTCCCACAGGCGTTTCTGCGGACGGTCAGCTGGTCCCGCGGCTCCGGTGGAGATGCCACAGGCGTGTCTGTGGGAGGTCCACCGGAGCCACAGGACCAGCGGACCGTCCGCAGCCATGCCTGTGGCAGCTCCACCAGAGCCGCCTGCCACCCTCCCAGCAACCGGCAAAGCACCCCCCACAGCGTGCCGCCCCAAGCACGTGCTTGGCACGCTGTGGCCTGGAGCCGGCCCTGGGGAAGACCTAACGTGACAGTGCACTCACTGTCTCTCACACTTCCCTAACACACACTGTCTCTCTCACACATAGACTGACTCTCACACCCACATACTCTCTGCCACTCACGAGTCAGGCCCCCAATACAGATTGTCACACACACAGTCTCATACTCCCCAACATACACTTTGACACTTTGTTATACAGTCCGCCAACACACAGTCACATGCACACACACTGGCTTTCTCTCAGTCTCTCTCTCTCTCTCTCTCTCTCACACACACACACACACTCACACACACACACACTTGTATTATTATTGTTGTTATTACTGCTTGGTATTTCCTGTCAAAATGCTTGTGGTGAGCCAGGAGTGGCTAGGGGCTGCAGGAGGGCCATGGGCTCTGGCAAGATGCAGTCCCCATGTGCCAGAATGAAGCCTGCCTTGAGCCACTACCACAGCATCTGCTGCATATGAAGCTCGGTGTGTGTCAGCAATGCGGGGGGCGGTTCTGGAGGTCTGTGGGCGGGGGTGGTGGCTGTGCCCCCTCAACACACTGGGGTCAGCGGTGCCGGCTGGGGACCACCTTCAGTAGAGCATGGGGCAACAGTTTTATAATACTGCATAGGGCCCCATAAATCCTAAGGATTACCCTGAGTTTGGAACAGAGGGGAGCCTTGATCCACTCTGCACTCCAAAGCTCCTGGTCCTGGGCTCTTAAAGGAATGGTAACATGAGTCTAATTCACCCTCCCCAACAAGCACTAATTGGAACCACCCCCTGGGATCACTTCCTCCCTCCCAGTATCTGCTTCTGTCCCTTCCTAGGGCTTGTGTACATCCAAAATCCCAAAACTGTAAAGGACCATGCCATGGAACAGGCTGAGTTGGTAGGGCTGACTCCTACTACCTTTAAAGGGATAAATCACTCCCCGTTATAGGGTACTGATATATGTCTGAGGCTCCAAGATGCTGCCACAAGATCAATAATATAACAAGTACAAATATTGTTCAAATGAACTCATATGTCCTTCAATGACATTTTTCAACTTAAAGATCTGATGATACATCTGTTTGGTTCCAGATTAACCCTGGAATGCTGTACATTGCTTTCTAAAAGCTACAAATCCATGTATTTGTTTTGCAATATGACCTTCAGTCTCCAGAACAAGGAATAAGCACAGAGTCTTCACTCTTCAAGGGCCAGGAACTGTTGTTTTCTTAAAAAAAATTAATTTAACAAATAAGGCATTTTGAGCTCTGTTCAAATACACTTATCAGGGGGTAGCCGTGTTAGCCTGTATCCGCAAAAACAAAAAGGAGTCCAGTGGTACCTTAAAGACTAACCGATTTATTTGGGCATAAGCTTTCATGGGAAGAAGTGGCCCAAATAAATCGGTTAGTCTTTAAGGTGCCACCGGACTCCTTGTTGTGTTTGCAAATATGCTTAGACAAGATTAGACTAGAAAATGTGAAGTTTTATTAAAAAGAAATAAGGACAGGGCTTTTGCAGTCTATGATCAATTGTCAGCAAGAGGGAAGACTGATAGAGATTAAATTTAAAGAGCCCTGGTAAAAAGCTTCCCACTCGGATGAAAAAATGTTGTGCACTACATAGCGGACATTTTAGAGCAACATAACAGAAGTCAGGGGGATTATTTTTATTTATTTGCTCATGCTTTTATGACTCAGTCCTGCAGTTTTTACTCAGGCAAAAAGCTCCATATGATATGGCTCACTCACCACAGTGGCACCTCCTACTGGCCGTTTTAGGGATTAGCCCTGCCGGTGGGTGTGCCCTCTTTTGGTGGTGCCTCTCCTGTCATTGTCTTTCTGTAGACCTGTGTTGCTCCAGGAACCTCAGTGTCCTCTTCATCGCTCCAGCCATGTCACCAACTGTGTTTTCCCCTTCCAGGGGTGGCTATCACTGTCATTAGTCTAGCCACTTCCCCAGTGGCTGGTGGAGGGGACCCACCCACTACTCCAGATCCCAGCCCAGGGACTCTATAGCTGGTAGCCTCCTGCTGTGCCTCTAACCTCTCTACACACTGCCAAAATTCCTTTGGCCTCTTCCCCATAGCATCAGTACATTCTTCGCCATCACCTCAGGGCCTTCAGCTGTCCAGTCTCAGCAGATAGCCAGGTATTCTCTCTTGCTCCCCAATCCCTGCTAGCAGCTGCTCTGTCTAAGGTACTTGCAGTTCTCTCAGCCCCTCTGGGACACAATCCTCACTCCTTGAGTGCCCAGCAGCCACTGACTGCCTCTGGCCCTGCAGCTCCTTTTATGTGAGCCCTCTGGGCCCTGATTGCCTGCTCCTTTCAGCCTCTCTCTCATTGGCTGTTTCCTTTGTAGCCTCTGTAGGCCCTGTGGAGGACTCCCCTCCACTGTTCCACTGTAGGGCAGGGCACGATTAATCCCTTCTATACCTTTGTGGGGGGGACATCCCATCACACTCCCATGGAATAATGTTCAAGGATCCATGTCAGGAACATGGACAGAGAGCTAGGCTTAACCACGTGGAATGGATAAAAGGAAGAAGATTTGTGTGACGCTCTGTATCCCAAAACAATGCCCATTGCACCCCTAGATTTACCATGGTCATGTAATTATATGTTTGAACAAAATATGCCATGTGATGTATCATTTTAAAAGTCTTGATCTGTTGAACATTAATAACCTCTTGGATTGTATATGCTATAATTATATGCAAAGTTATGAACTTTTGCTATATGTGTGTTACTGAAATATGTTGTAAGATTGGAAACACCCACAACCAGCCTTCCAGGTACAACAATAGAGAAGCCAGACTGTGTGTATGGCCCATTAAGGGGAAACCACTCTACCAAGGACTATCACAGGATCTGTACACAATGAAGACTTCTCAGAGGTGGCACAGACAATGGACACTGCTTGACTGACCTAATAGCAAAAGATCTTTCCAGCAAGCTGGAAGAATCTATAAAGGAGGGGAAGGGATGTCATCATTTGTCCTCACTCCCCTCACAACTCAACACCTGGGAACATGTCTGGAGAACAAAGACTTTGAACGGGGCAGGTTGTCACAGGCTGGAAAGGAGAATCCCAGCTTGTGTATTAAAGGAACTATACCACCAGGGTGAGACTGCTTGATTCAAATCCCATCTAGTTTATAGAACTCAGATTGCGATTTTACTTTTATTTTTTTAGGTAACCAACTTTGATCTGTACACTTACTACTTAAAATCACTTATAATCTATATTTTTGTAGTTAATAAATCTTTTTTACATTTTACCTAAAACATTGGGTTTTGGTTGAAGTGCAAAGGGAAATCTGCTGAGGAACAAGCACTAGTGCATGTCCTCTCTACTCTGAGGGAGGGGCAGACTGGGTAATAAAATTATACTGGTCAGGCTTCTGACCAGGGCAAGACAGTACAGCTCTGGAATCCTAGGCTGGGGAGTTGTGGGGAATTAGCTGGAGCCTCTCTATCGTTGGTTCATGAGTGGCTGGCAAAAGCATTCATGTAACTCAGTTGAGTGTGTCCCTGCCGTGGATGTCTCTGTAAGTGCAGTACCTGGAGGGGTTTGCAGCTTGGCACAGCATCACAGTGAAAGAGGGAATCCAGGTTGGTAAGACAAAGTCTCAGCTGTACCCCCATTTCAGGTTTCACCCCAGGAAAGGAATGAAAGCAGGGGAGGGATAGCTCAGCGGTTTGAGCATTGGCTGGCTAAACTCAGGGTTATGAGTTCAATCCTTGAGGGGGCTAATTAGGGTTCTAGGGCAAAATCAGTACTTGGTCCTGCTAGCAACACTAGGGGGCTAGACTCAATGACCTTTCAGGGTCCTCTCCAGTTCTATGAAATAGGTATATCTCCACATATATATATATATATAATCCGTCAAAATTTGGCAGGGTACTGGAATGATTAGAAACTAGCATGTGATTCCTTTATTAATCAATAACACTTAGTAACTCAAAACTCAATAACATGAGAATTTTTGAATATGCCTCATTCCCTTACCAACAACTTTGTATATACGGAGGTAAAATACCTAATGGCCAATGTTTAATTCTATAATGTTTTTATAATGTTATGATTTCCTATCCTGGTTAAAGGCCTGCAACTGTATAGCACAGCATACTGTATGTAAAAGTTGACATTACCTCTGTGTTTATACTAGGAATTGACTTTCTGCTGATTTAGATGTACAAAGAATTCATTCAAAGTCATTTCTGTGAATAGAACAGCACAGAGCACTTTGATAATACAACCTACCATTCTACAAGTCTGTAAAATAGGACTAATTGAGGATGCTACAATTTCAGGAATGCATGGAAGTAATCTGCTCAAAACTAGAACAAACATCTACAACCAGAAATCTGTCTCTGTTATCGGGGCAAACCTGAATATAAAATGTCAGACACAAAACTTAGATCTGAGAAAAGCAAATGTGAGCTTAATTTAAAAAAAACATAGCTTAAGGAACTGAAGCTAGAGTGTAGATGTCTTTCTCAAGGGAGAGATGATATAGGGTGAAACAAAGTAGTTCATCATTCTCTAGCTACGGAGATTGCAAAAGTCCACTTGCTACGATAATAAGTATTTGGGTGCCTTTTTCAGAACAAGCTAGAAAATAAAATCTTATTTTCAGATTCAGAACAGGGTAGAATCTTCCCCTACTAACAGATACCAAGCCTTTCATCCCCATTTTATTACAACAGGCAATGATGCCCACTGTAGCACAGTTTTAATGCCATGATACACAAGTAGGATACAGCAATCACCACAAGCCAGCTATGAAAATTTACCAGCCTTAGCACAAAATCTTCTCATTCTATCCCTCCTTATTTGCCATGATGATTGACAACGTAAAACAAACAAAAACAAAAAATCAGTAAATGATATTTTGATATTTTACTCATCCATTAAGAAAAATTATGTTTAACAACAAAATTTAAGATAGTTTCACAAAATTCCACCAATTAAATAACTGGCTAAAATGCAAGTTGGGAAACCAGAATTAAAAATTTCAATACAGAATACTCTTTCCAAGATGGAAAGAAGCTGTGGAGGGTTACTGCCAGAATTATTACTAGGAGCTCAAACTTATAGTCAAAATTTATGCAAACAGATTTTCCAGATAAAGTAGTAAATTAGATGGAAACAGTATATTAAAAAAAATTCTAGTCAGCTATTTTAAGCTGTCACCTAATTTTCTACACAAGTGGATAGCACTTTCCTCTTAATGCAAATAAATACAGAAGGCAAGAAAAAAGGAGATGTTAAAATGACTTCTAAAAGATTAGAGGTGCAGAATAATGATGCGGGAAGAAATCTGGGAATTATTGTAGCCTTCAGCCCAATGCCTAACTGCAGTGAAAAAAGCAAATATGATGGCAGGTTACATCAGAGACGTCAGGAGAGTTTTTTAAGTACAAGGGTAGGAAGACAAAGATCATTTTGAAGGGAACAGACACAAATAGAACTGAGGCAGGTATGACAGGATTGTCACTAAATGTCCTAATACTTTACAGGTTTAAGTTTTTATGTAATTACAAGCATATGTGTCATGTTCTAAGGTTGCCTCAGTTAGAATTTTGGGGTGCCTTATTAGACTGTTCATATAATGAGATGTAGGATAACAAAGCAATGACAAATTAATGTCTGGCCTGTGAAAAGAGCCCCACCTAATTCCAATGCAAGAAATCTTACTAAACTCATCATTAGATGCTTCTAGTGGTATTGTTTATATCATTATCTTTTTTAAAAAATTATATTATTCTTTGTTTAACCCATTTTCCCACTTAATTTTTCAACCTTCTCTTATAATGTTACTTAAGATCACACGGTTGTATTTTATTTTTCAATTTAGTTTTATTCTTCCCATTCCTTCTGTTTTTTGTTTCTCACTCTCTAGGAGCTGTTGGGCCACTAAACATATGGCTCTTTTGACAATGACTCCTTGACTTTTTGCAGTACCTCTCCCTCTATGCTCCTCTCCCTTCCTCCGAGATTGCCCTGTCCAGTGTAGCAGTTCTGCCATCAAAAAGGCCTGAGACTGCCATTGTGCTCTTTTCCCCTCCACAAATTACATAGCTCCCACCGAGTCCTAAATCTATTTTTACAGTCTAGCCCATTAGATGCTGTGATGTGCTCTCATGTTGCACTTCATTATTCCTTTGTGACCTTGATGGATCTTTTCAAGTCTTTCAGTTCTTGGGTTTTCAGGTACAACCAGACTCGTACTTTTAAGAGCACATAGTCCTCTACAGATCACTGTTGCTGGTATCACAGGCATTGTACTCCAAAATACGAGCTTTCAAGTATGTGCTAGAATATCTTGTACAGGTTTCTGAATTGGCAGTGCACTCCCTGAAATAGAACTTAAAAAAAACAAAACCACATATAGGACAAGTGCAGAGTGCCTTTAACTCATTACCAGCAAGAATGAGCATCTTGAAATCACACGCACACACATACAATGTGATTTTCCTACATAAAAAGTGAACCATATTTTTCTTACCACTTACAAGATGAAAACTATTGAAGTACAAGTAGTGACATCCTGGAAAGATTGGAACACTGTTGAGATGCCTACTCCCAGTACTATGAGTGCCAAAATATTCATATCTAACATATATGTTCAATTTTATTTGCACTGGAAATAAAAAATAATAATTTGCTGCAGGGATTTTATAATTTGTGAACTCCCTGGTGAGAATGTAATGAAAAGGAAAGGAAAAGAGCTAAAGTTCTACACAATAATAGGATATAAGGGAAAAAGATGCCTACAGCTACTTTTCAGTGTGAAAATATTTTTAATTCTCTAATGGTAATATTACCAATATTATATTTCAGTTTGTTCTTAACACATAGGATTGCTGTACATGAATGCGAAGATATTTTAATGAATAACAATATTCTTAAATTGATTTTATTTTATAATTCATTCCTTAGGCAGACAAAGAGACTAAAATTAGGTTACTTACCATTAACTGGAATTCTCCTAATACAGTGATACATTGCCCCCAGATCTACAGTCTTCCAGTTGAGTGCCATTCTGTGCAGATCCCCCCGAACCATTAAAAAACAATTATCTTAGGAGAGAGCCACGCACTCTGATGCATGAAAGCTTATAGAGAGAGGCACATTGCATTTACTTGCTCAGTTCTTGCTTGTTCAGGACGCTGAGACTGAGTAAAAGGGGGCGGAGGAACGAGTAAGGGAGAGCTGGACTGTGTGGAAGCAATCTATTCTGACAATTCCAGTAACTGTAAGTAAGTTATGTTTTAGTTTCCAGAAAGTTGCCTCCACAGTGCAGGAGACTAACTAGCAATGGGTTTCCTTCTCAGGAGGAAACTGTTGAGTAGCTAGTGAATGCCAGACAGTACCATTGCTTTCCTGATGCATGCAACTCATCTATTTTATAAATTCAATAAGCTGTGCTCATTGAAGGAATAAGCCAAGCCCCAAGTGGCAAAGAAATAAAACATGATTGATGCAAAATATAGAAGTTGCTACTGCCCTAGATTAATAAACCATGCCAAAATCTTAAGACAAGAAATCAAAGCTAGAATGGAGAAGTTAGGGCCAGATGCTTTTTTATACCTATATTCTCCATGCCAGCCTAAGCACATAGGACTTGATCCAAAGCCCACTGAAATCCAGTGGCATCTCTCTATTCACTTTAATAGACTTTGGGTCAGTTGCATATTAGACATACAGTACCTTTTTAGGATAGCTGAATTTTAAAGGCTCCAGCAAACGCCTGTGGGGAATCATGGGGACAGTTACATGAAGATGAATAAATATTGAGGACCAAGTTCTATTTTCAAGTTACACCCCTGTACATCTGGAGTAACTCCATTGATTTCACTGACAAACATAGATACAGTCATATTTTTCCCTCAAATTTGTTTTTTGTTTGTTTGTTTGTTTTTAGTCATTTGTACTATTCCTAAATTAAGAACAATTCCATTTCGCTTATGACACTAAAACTCAAGACACAATATTGCATAACATTAGTACAACCTGGGTAAATATCCAGTAGAGTATGTTGTGACAGTGGAATTCATGTCTGTGGGACTACCTGGTACATAAGGCATGTATTTCTGTCATTATCACGTAGTACTATCATTGTATATTATTCAAAGACTTGAGGAATCAGGTCACATGAGTCATTTCAGAATAGGTTACCTAGAGAGCTAAAGCTGTAGGAACACTACTCTGACAAAATGCTAAGTAGCATTCAGAAAGTATACACACCGAAAGCAGGAGTCTACCATAAACTCAGCTGTTCCATTGAACAATCTAGCGACTGGCATGTCTAGCATTCTTTTGCTGATACTGAGAAAGTACCGTGCCCAACTTCTCTGCTTTTTCAGAAACTTATATGAGAAGAGTAGAATTTCTTCTCTGTTTACATTGGTATCTTAAAAGGACAAATATAAAGATTTATGACTGAAGACCAGCTGATTCTTTGCAATGGTTGAAAAGCTTATGTCCCTGACTTTCTACAACATCCATATTTTTTAATACCCACAAAATTTGAATGACTGTAGCATCATTACCAGAGAAACAATAGATCAGAAAAAAAATATTTGACCCAATGCAGCTTCTCCATATTTTTTATCTATTCACTGTCTCACCAATGGCCTGATCCAGGACCTACTGCAGTCCATCAAAAGACTGCCACTAATTTGAATAGGCTTTGGATCCAGCCCTATCTAAACTATTCTTGACTATCTGCAATGATGATGCTTCAAACACTTCGCTCAGTAGTCTATTTCCCCTTTCCACTAGACTGCATTACTAAGACTATATTACAGGTTACTGGGAGGCAGCATGCACTGGACTGAGCAAGGAGCTGGAAGTCAAGAAAGCTTGAATTCATGGTCTGATCACATAGTGTGGGAGAATTATCCCTTACATCTTTCTCCAACTTTTCAAATGAGAAGCAGGTATGTAAACATTGTTTTGACAATATATATAAATAGTCAGATGGTTTTCCAACAACTGTTTAGAGTCATAGAGTTTAGGGCCAAAAGGGACCACCTGATCATCTAGTCTGATTTCCTGTATATCACAGGTCACTGACCATCACACACAAACCTCCACACCAATACCAATAACCAGAATTAGAGCAAAGTATTACTAAACTAGTGAGTGCAGAGGCAGAGAACAGGATGGACCAAGATACAGCAATGTCTGGCACAGTGGAGTAGCTCAATGAGAGTAAAGTGCTGGTATGATATGCTGCCATTGCTATAAAAGACATTTAAGACAAGATTGTGGGGCTTTAGCAGCCTGGAGCGAAGGGAGCAGCTGTGGAGAGGGATGGTTGTTAGATGGGGAGAATGGGTCTTGTGCTGTGTGAACAGCATCAGCTTAACTCCACAAAGTTTTGGGACCTAGGCAAATGTTCATGGATTTGCCAAGAACTTCGATTTATACTTCATATCAGTGGGCTTTGGGTTTCAACCCTAATTGTTGCCTGTTTTTCAAATGAAAGCCACCAGTTCTTTGCAACCTCTCGCTCATGTGTTTGTATTCAGCAGTTTGAGAAAAGGACTGCTGTGTCAAAGACTAAAGCAAGGAAACATCTCTTAATAATTTATATTCATGGAAAGGTTTAACATTCTTTGACATTATGATTAAAATTAACAAGCCAGGTTTCCAAAACAAAATCCATCCATTTTATAACAACCATCACTTCCAACTTTCTTTTTTTAATCATGTCCCATGTATATATCACCCTTGTCTTGGTTAGCAATAAAAGTGTGAAGTGAAGAAACACAATATTATGTGTCTTACAGTTACTTACAATGCTAGTTTAATAATGTGAATTCAATTATATTGAACAATAATTAACAATACCTTAGTTTGTATTAGAAGAAACAAATACATGGAGACCTATAGTGGGAACTTCGAGACTAGAAGATTATACGCTCAATCCAAAATTCATTAACTCTGTCAGAATCTTTTCATTGATTTAAATGGGCTTTGGATCATAGATATGTGCACAAACACCTATAATAATCCCCCTGTAAGTAGTCATTCACACAAAAGGATAATGGGAATGGCAGTATTGTCTTCTTGGAAACAACTACTCATTAATGAAAATTACTTCTGTGTCAGACAATTCTATAATCTTAGAAACACAGAAGTACAGAAACATAGGGCTGGAAGGGGAATCTCAAGAAGTCATCAAGTCCAGCTCCGCCTCACCCATCCACCCACCCATTGCCCTAAGGCAGGACTAAGTAAACCTGTCTTAAAAACCACCAATGATGGGAATTCCACAACTACCCTTGGAAGCTTATTCCAGTGTTAAAATATTCTTATAGTTAGAAAGTTTTTTTCCTAATATCTAACCTAAATCTCCCTTGCTGCAGATTACGCCCACTACTTCTTGTCCTACCTTCAGTGGACGTGGAGAACAATCAATCACAATCCTCTTTATAACAGCCCTTAACGTATTTGAAGACTTATCAGGTCTCCCCACCCTCATCTTCTTTTCTCAAGACTAAACATGTCCATTTTTTAAACCTCTACTGACTGGTCAGGTTTTCGAATCCTTTTATTGTTTTTATTGCTTTCCTCTGGGCTCTCTCCAATTTGTCCACATCCTTCCCAGTTTGACAGTGAACCATTGATAACTACTGCTTAAGTACAATCTTTCAACCAGTTGTGCATCCACCTTATAGTAATTTCATCTGGACCACCTTTCCCACAGTTTCTTACAAAAATGTCATATGGGATGGTGTCAAAAGTTTTACTAAAATCAGGATATAGGTTGGTTTGGCATGACAGTCACTTATAGCTTTAAAATCTATGAAAAAACAGCTATGTTAAAAATGTACTTGCTCCATGAAAATATCACACTGTAAGTTAATACCTTGACACATAGGACAGTTACAAGAGGACCTATTGCCTCAGTTAAATAGAGAAGGGCATTGGCAGGCCTTTTGGAATTCATTTAAATAAATAAAAACAAATTTCTTGTACTTTCTCAGTCAGGACCATGAACCCAAGTGTTGTTTTATAAGAAGGGGGAGGAGTTTAATCTCTTTCTCGGTATCTACTTTGGGGTTTTATATCAGTGCCCTACCAGTATAGTATTGAGTACCTTCTATTAGAGGTAGGGAGTTAATAATCTGAATGTCTTTCACATACCACTTTCTGAGTCAGGATTAAAACTGCATTGGAAAAAGGAAAGGAAAGTTGCCTTTGCTCTCCAGCTCCATGCAGCTCTCCATGGGAGGCACCCATTGATCTAAAGAAATATGCTTCAGTAGCCTGACTGGGCTTTATGCTGAATAGCTTGCCTGTGGCTGAAACAGATCCACATTTTCCAATTTATGTGCCTCAGAAGACTGCAAATCTTTTCAGCTCATTAAGGCTAATAGAAAATAGAACATTAGTTTGCATACACTGTTCTTCCTACGTTGACAGCACCTACATTCACACAACAAACAATGAGCGCCGACTCTATGGTGCTCCA
Organism: Gopherus evgoodei; assembly: GCF_007399415.2. Classification (NCBI taxonomy): domain Eukaryota; kingdom Metazoa; phylum Chordata; order Testudines; family Testudinidae; genus Gopherus; species Gopherus evgoodei. The sequence goes on along the minus strand of NC_044322.1, from coordinate 309,550,199 downwards.
AAAAAAACCAGTGGATGCTCAGCAACATCCCGGCAGCCTTGCGGTTCAGCTTTTCCTCCTCCCTTCCAGCACCTCCTGCCTGCCGCAATCAGCTGTTCAGTGGTGTGCAGGAGGTTCTAGGGAGGAGCAGGGACAGGAAGAGACGGGGGAGTGGTGGCACAGGGGTGGGACTTGGGTGAAGGGGTGGAACGGGCGAGGGGTTTGGGGCAGAGCAGGGGTCCAGAATCCCTGGGGAAATCACAAAGTCAGCACTTCTGACAACAAACACAATGGACGATGTTTACTTCTAGTGCCACTCCATCAGAACTAGAGCTGTTTTAGAGTTGGTAAAGTGTCCATAAAATGAAACCAATTTAATGAAAATTTTCAGCAAGATTTCATGCATTTAATTCTTCATGGATTGCAAGTTTAAGAAAAACTGAAAAGCTGCTTTTTATTGAAAAATCCAAACTTGTACATTTTAAAAATGCTCCCCAAAAGAGAAGCCTCACCTGCTTCCTTTGCTCTGAGCTATATGACCTAATGGGTCAAGTACAGGGCTGGTCCTAAATTGCCACCTCTCCTACCGACAAGGCTAAGCAATATTTTTGCACGCAAATAGCATTTTAGAAACATTTAGTTGTGAGGTATCACGATTAGACAGATGAGGAAACCAAGTATCAGAGACATAACCAAGATTACATTGCAATTAGTGTCAGAACCAGCTAACTCCCAGTCCTATTCCTAATTCATCAGACTCCCCACTTGAGTCACTGAAATAGTTCACAAACCTATAAAATACTTAGCAGCCTGCCATCTTAAATCCTGTACGTCTCCAGATTTCACGTATACCAGGTAGCATCAAGCCAGATCCTGGCCCCTGCTCACACTCCTTGTATAGTTCCAGTAGGTCACAAGATATGGAAAGCTATGCTAATGAAGTAGTGTATGGAAGAACTTTGCCTGGTGTGTGACAGAATGGGAGGCAAGACTGCCAAAGATGCCCTGCTCCACTCCCCCATCGAAATAAAACAAAAGCACTCCACTCTTGCCCTTCTCACCACCACATGACCAAGCACAGTGACTACAGGGCATTAGTGCTTCAGTAACCTCCAGGCATGAGTTGAAGGTGCAGGAAAGAAACGGGGACACAGTCACTTAGCACTTGCATGAGTGTGCCAACACCACAAGCAACATACCTGTGAAGCAAATACATATTTCATATGTGTCCTTTACCCTCCCTCCCCATTGCCTGGGGTTTACCATCATCAGGAACAGTCTGACCTCTGGCACTCTGGCTTGTTCAGTCTTATGATGATTAGGGTCACAAACTAAGCTCAGGATTTCGTCCAACTTTGATATACAGTAAGTTCCTTGATATCAGTTTTCTTGTGGTACTGTTTCATAAAGCAATGTAAGTGTTAACATTACTTTACTTTTCTCCGTACATGTGAACATTTTTCTTGATGAAGATTATCAACTTAATTATAAATAAAGATTAATTAATAAAAAGGAATTTTAAAAAATAAAAATGAGAATACAGCAAACAAAATGGAACCTATAGTTATATGTTCATATCTCCAGAGTCTACATTTCTGCCTTTCATGAAATAAATTGAAAAATGAATTATTAACTTTAAAAACCAAGATGAAATAAAGGATTGTTTGATGATCTGTTCATTTATTTCCGCTACTTTATTAGAAATTGCATATGTGTGTGTATTTGGATGACACACTGACTGAACAACTGAATTAATGGTGCAAGAGGTGCTAGATTAACAGCACAGGAAACTGAAGTCATCTGTTACATTAAATACACACAAAAAGGTAATGATGGTGCAGCTTCATCATATTGTGATACCAAGCATTTCTATCATTACCAAAAGGTCCCACTTTCTGTAAGACAGGCTCATTATTCATCATGCCCATTCAGCTCTTGCCCTCTCTGCTGAGCCTGCTAACAAAAATACCAGCTGTGATGTGGACACTTGTCCATAGGAGATCAACAACTCATTTCACATATTGTAGCTGACCAAATGGATTTCAAATGTCTTTCAGTCTCTATCAACATGGGCAAAATTTGAAATACTGATTTAGAGTTGACAAGTCTCTTATCCTATTATAAATTCCCTGAGCCATCTATTCCTCACAGAAATTCTATGTTGCTGGTAAAAAAGTATATTTGAATTCCAATTTCCTCTCAATTAGATTTAATCTACTAGAATAAGGTAATAAGGCTTCATAAAATGGGATGGTCTTTGTGTAACTTCTAACAAAATTAAATATAAATGAACTGTGGGAGTAAGATCAATGGAGTACAAAATGTCTTCTTGAATTTTCCTTACAACAAGTCATTCTAATTAGCTGTGAGTTCTTGCACACTGGGTAAGAAAAAATTATACACAACTGTAGGGCACCAATGAAACACACAGGACAACCTCAAAAATTCTAGTACAAAGAAATACATGCACAGTTTAACGTACAGGAGCTTAAGAAAAGGTTCTGCCATTGCTTAGTATAACTAAATACTGATATGTGTCCACCACGGAACATAATCAACCTCAAGTACTATATCAGCCATCCCATGGATTTGATTAACTTAAAAATTCCCCTTCACAATCCTGACTGCAATCGTCCCCAAAATACAGTGAAACCACAGGCAAACCCCTATCTTAAGTTATCACTTTAAATTATCTCCATGCAGTATCCAACAGATTTTTGTATGACTATTTGTGAAAGAACACCTCTAGCTACTGATTTTTTTCTGGTCTCTTGGGTGGTTGTTTAAGCCACTGTCTACTGTTTCCTTAATTGCAGAACAAGAGGCATAAAGCAGATCACTATTTCTAATGCTGTAATGTTATTTTGGAAGTATATTCTTCTAGAATGGAATAGTGCTGAAAAATGAGTTCAAGGCACAAGTATTCTGAGCATTTTTTCTCTCAGGTGCTCGGCTGACTGGTTCTTGCTCACATGCTCAGGTTCTAACTATCATCATATGTGGGGTCAGGAGGGAATTTTCCCCCAGGTCAGATTGGCTGTGACGCTGGTGGGGGCGGGGGTTCACCTTCCTCATAGAATGTGGGTGCAGGTCACTTGCCAGATTATCTGGGTATGTCTCATTTAATCATTTCCCTGGGGGGCCTTGGGCACAGACGCACCTCAATCCATCCTTTTCTCTGTCTGTGGCCCATAATAATCTATGTGGGTTTCATTTCCATTGGTCTGATTTCCATTGCTGGGTTCAGTATGTGTGTGCCAGGTGGTACTGGTGGCCTGTGATATATGGGAGGTCAGACTGATCTGGCGGTCCCTTCTGGCCTTAAACTCTATGACTTGATACATCTGCATGTCTAGCCAGCCAACTAATCAAATAAGACTGCTTTCAAAGATGGGAATAGTGGTGACTAAGGCTTGTTGACACAATTTTTGTCAACTTTCTTTTTAACGGAAAATAAGATTTTTGTTTAAATGAAAATTTTCACAGAAAATGTCTGCTTTTTTTTAAAATGTTTTGATTTTTTTGCCAGAAAATTGAAACCTCCAAAACCAACATTTTTTGGCTGAAAACTGAAAAAATTTCAGCAGCTACAAAATTTGCCGTTTTCCAACAAAGCTGAAATTTTCCACAAAAGGTCCCAAACAAACCATTTTGCAACCAGCTCTATTGAGTGACATCTCTATTGAAAGGTACATACATCTTCCTTTCAGATTTCAAAATATACTATTTGACAGAAAGAAGGACCACACAGTAAAACTTACGTTGGCATTCTTTACAGCACTTGCCATCCACATATGCAGGAGCAGAATTCAGTAGGCAATCAGAAAATGGGCATATCAGTGCTTCACATTGCATAGTACCATTCTGGGAAGAAAAAAAAAGGGTGTTTAAATATAAAATAAAGTTTTTACGAAATACATGAATTTACAAGCCATTTCTTAAATGTGAAAAACTCCTCAGCAATACCAAAATAAGTCATATTTACAATGTTTCTCTTAATTATTATTATAAAGAAAGATTCAATCCTAAGTCTTTAAAAAAATATTACTCCAAGTAGGCTTTTTATATGAGTTTGATGTGTTCATTAAGATGAAAATAGTTTTGCTTGGTAAAAAGAAATCTTAAATCATTTGGAGCATAGACATTCTGCCAATCAATTGCAAATTGGTAGATTAGTGTGAAGTATAAAAGCCTCCTAGAACAATACTGTGCCTTACAATTTTCACATGAAAGACTGAATTCATTTTTAAAAAGATAATAATATCATAGCTGTATGAAAAATCTGAGACAAAAACATACCATGTATTTAACACTTTATCTCAATCAGAGGCATTTTATCTGACTATATCAGGCTAGGTTTGTTACTGGTAGTTTATTCTACTTACAACTTCTACTACCTAACAACAAACTGTTAAAAATTGAACTGGTAATTTTTTCCCTAAAAATTTGTAGAACAAAAAGACAATAAGCCTAAGAAAAAAGTTCAAGGTATTAAAGACTGCAGCACATCGATCTAGGGCTTTGGGGCCTACTCCAAAGTGCATTGCAGTCAATGGGAGTCTTTCCACTGATTTTTAATGGGCTTTGGAAGGCATTTAATGAATGTTTTTAAATGGATGTGCATTAACCAAGACATTATAATCTGGTCCTTGCAAAGATACATGCAATTAATTCTGAAATTTTGGTACCTGAGGGGGTCTTCCATCCACCTTAGAACAAACCCTTTTTTATTTGTGGTATAATAGGACATGCATACAGCACTGACATTTTACATTTTATTACATGTTGATCTAGATGCAACCAAAGAAGACTTAATGGAATCAGGAACAAGGGATCCATTAAATCATCTGCTAAGAACAACACTATATTTATAGTATACGAAAGAACCAGGGAATTAATTATCCAGAAAAACTGTCTGTAACACAATACTTGGAGAAAACTTGATGGGGTAAGCATATTGCTTCCAATATAGTTCTTACTTTACCTAGCTTCCTCCTAGGCATGCAAGAAAAATGGGGCAAAATTACATATGCTGGTTCTGCTGAAAAAAATATATAAAACATTTTTAATACACGGTTGTTCTTTACAAAAACAGGTTTGCTAGCACTTGATCGTTGCTACCTTGAGAAAAAACAGTTACTCACCTTTGTAACTGTTGTTCTTCAAGATGCGTTGCTCATATCCATTCCAATTAGGTGTGCGCATGCCACATGCACGGCCATCAGAGAATTTTTACCATAGCAACACCCAGTGGATTGGCTGTGGAGTCCCCTGGAGTGGTGCCTTCACAGTGCTCGATATATACTCCAGCCAACCCAACCCCTCCTCAGTTCCTTCTTGCCGGCTACTCCAACAAAGAGGAAGGGAGGCGGGTTTGGAATGGATACGAGCAACACATCTCAAAGAACAACAGTTACCAAGGTGAGTAACAGTTTTTTCTTCTTCTTCGAGTGCTTGCTCATTGATTCCATTTTGGTGACTCCCAAGTCTTACCTAGGCGGTGGGGTCGGAGTGAAGCAATGTGGACTGCAGTACTGCTGTACCAAAAGCTGTGTCATCCCTGGAGTGCTGGACGATGGTGTAGTGTGAGGCAAAAGTATGCACCGAAGACCAAGTCGCTGCCCTGCAGATCTCCGACAACGAGGCCTGGGCCCTTGTGGAGTGAGCAGTGAGGGGCGGGAGTGGTACACTGTCCAGATCATAGCAAGCACAGATGCAGGATGTGATCCATGAAGAGATCCATTGAGAGGAGATGGAGAGCCCCTTCATCCAGTCCGCCACTGCAACGAAGAGCTGGGTCGCCTTCCTGAACTGCTTTGTACGCTTAATGTAGAAGGCAAGGGTCCTACGGACATAGAGGGAGTGCAGCCATTGCTCCTGGTGACAGGTATGCAGTTTTGGATAAAAAAACAGAAGAAAAATGTCCTGGCTGATATGGAAGGCCGATACCACCTTGTAAAGAAAGGCCAGGTGAGGTCGAAGCTGCACCTTATCTTTATGGAAGATCATGTAAGGTGGTCCTGAGGTAAGGGCTCTCAGCTCGGAGACACGCCGCGCTGACGTCATAGCGACAAGGAAATCAGTTTTCCTGGAGAGGTAGAGAAGGGAGCAGCTGGCCAGTAGCTCGAATGGCGGCCCCATGAGTCTGGAGAGGGCCAGGTTGAGGTCCCATGTGGGAACGGGCTGTAGAACTTGTGGGTAGAGACAGTCCAGGCCCTTGAGGAACCTGCCAACCATGGGATTGGCAAAGACAGAGCAGCCATTCGCACCCGGGTGAAAAGCCGAGATGGCTGCCAAGTGAACTCTGAGAGAAGATGCAGCCAGGCCCTGCTGTTTTAGGTCCAGGAGATACTCTAAAATGACAGGCACGAACGCCTGGAGATGGGGGGTGTTGCGCTGAGTGCACTAGCATGAAAACCGCCTCTACTTAGCTGTATATGTGGCCTGAGTAGAGGGCCTCCTGCTGCCCAACAGTACTTGCTGTACAGATTCCAAAGAGAGTTCTGAAGTGTTTAGCCACACAGCATATATGCCATGAGGTGGAGAGATCGTAGGTCAGGATGGCAGAGGCGACCGTGATCCTGAGTAATCAGGTCTGGAAGAAGAGGCAATGGGACTGGAGCATCCACAGAGAGCTCGAATAGTGTGGTGTACCAATACTGTCTGGGCCACGCCATATCACTCGCACCCTGTGCCTGCACACTTTGAGCAAGACCCTGTGCACAAGGAGGAATGGGAGTAAGGCGTAAAACAGTCGACTCGTCCATGGGAGCAGGAAAGAATCTGTGAGGGAGCCCAGGGAGAGGCCTTGGAAGGAGCAGAAAGCCGGGCATTTCCGATTGCTGAGGGAGGCAAACAGGTCGACCTGGGGAAACTCTCACCTTCGGAAGATGGGTGGATGACATCTGGTCATAGCGACCACTCGTGGGAGCAGACAGATCTGCTCAGGTGGTCCGCCAGTGTGTTCTGGACCCCGAGTAGAAAGAATGCCACCAGGTGAATGGAGTGGGCTGCGCAGAATTCCCACAGTTGAATAGCCTCCAGACAGAGGGAGGAGGAATGGGTCCCCTCTTGCTTGTTGATGTAGAACATGGCCGTGGTGTTGTTTGTGAGGACCGCCACATAGCGACCCTGCAGCCGCTCCTGGAAGACTTGACAGACCAGATATACTGCCATTAGCTCCCGGATGTTGATATGAAGGGAGAGCATGGACGGGGGCCATAAGCCCAGTGTCTGAATGTTCCCCAGGTGTGCACCCCTTCCCATGGCTGATGCATATGTGACCAGGGACAAGGAGGGCTGTGGGCTGTGAAAAGGGACTCCTTCACAGACTGCCCAGGGATCTAGCCACCAGCGGGGAGAGGCCAGGACCCGCTCCGGGATGTTGACAACCAAGTTCAGGTTGTCTCAACCTGGGCAATAGACTGATTCCAGCCAGGCTTGTAATGGGCGGAGTCTAAGTCTGGTGTGCCTGGTTACATATGTGCAGGAAGCCATGTGGCTGAGAAGACTCAAGCAACTTCTTGCCAACAAGGTTGGGAAGCTCTGAAGGCTCCAGACGAGGGCCACTATAGCATGTAAACAAGCATCTGGCAGGAGGGCTCATGCCTGCATGGAGTCCAGAACTGTCCCAATTAGTTCTATTCTCTGGGTTGGTTCTAGTGTCAACTTTGCCATGTTGAGAAGGAGGCCTAACCACTAAATGTGTCCATGACCAAGCGAAGGTGGGACTGCACCTATTCTATGTGTGTCCCCGGATAAGCCAGTCATCGAGGTAAGGGTATACCTGCATCTGCCGTCAACCAAGGCCGTCATGACCACCATACATTTGATGAACACTCGGGGGAACGTGGAGAGACCAAAGGGAAGGGCCATGAACTGATAGTGTTCGCAGTTGACCACGAAGCGGAGGAAGCATCTGTGCGCTGGATGAATCGCTGTGTGGAAATACGCATCCTTCATGTCAAGGGCAGCATACCAGTCTCCAGGATCCAGGGAACGTATAATGGTGACGATGGAGACCATGAGGAACTTCAACTTTACCACGAACTTGTTGAGTCCGTGTAGGTCCAGAATGGGCCTAAGCCCACCCTTTGCCTTGGGGATTAGGAAATACCGGGAGTAAAACCTCCTGCCCCTTAGCTCCTTTGGAACTGCTTCGATTGCCCCCATGGTGAAGAGCATCTGAACCTCCTGAATAAGGAGTTGTTCGTGAGAAGGGTCCCTGAAGAGGGACAGGGAAGGAGAGTGGGATGGCAGGGAGGAAGAAAATTGGAGAGAATATCCCACTTCCACCATGCAGAGGACCCAGCAGTCTGTGATTATCTGAGATCAAGGACGGTGGAAATGGGATAAACGATTCAAGAAAGGTGGGGCAGGGTCCTGAATAAGGGCCAGTATGCTGTCCTCTGGCGTCCCTTCAAAAGGCTTGTTTTGACCCGGATAAAGACTTGGTCGGGCCCTGGCCTTGTCCTGATGGGGGGTTGGAGGGCTTCCTCCTGCCATTACATCCCTGCCATCTACAGAAATCCTGCTTTGGTTGAGGAGGATACGAGCGTTGTTGTGACGGCTGAGGCTTGAAAGGTTTCCACTGGGTTGCCAGTGTGTACATGCCCAGGGACTTCATTATCGCCCTTGAATCCTCAAGGTTTTGTAGCCTGAAATCTGTCTTTTCCAAAAATAAGCCCTCTCCATCAAAGGGGAGATCCTGTAGTGTTTGCTGAAATTCTGGTGGCAGACCAGAGGCTTGCAGCCAGGAGATATGCCTCATCGCGATCCCTGAGGACAAACTACATGCAGCAGAGTCTGCAGCATCCAGTGAGACCTGCAAAGAGGTCTGTGCCACTATTTTTCCCTCTTCTGCCAAAGCCCCAAACTCCTCTCTGGACTCAGGAGATACTAACTCCTTAAACTTCAGCATGGAGTTCCAGGAGTTAAAATTGCAATGGCTCAGGAGCTCCTGCTGATTAGCAATCCTGAGCTGAAGTCCCCCTGAGGAGTAAATTTTGTGCCCAAACAAATCATGGTGCTTGGCATCCTTCGATTTGTGTGCTGGGGCCTGCTGGCTGTGCCGTTCTCTTTCGTTCACTGATGCCACCATGAGTGAACAGGGCTGTGGGTGGGTGAACAGATAATCATACCCCTTTGAGGGGACAAAGTATTTCCGCTCCACTCCCGTAGCAGTTGGGGGAATGGACACAGGTGTCTGACAGATTGTTCTGGCGGTGGTTTAGATGGTCCGAATAAGGGGTAGGACCACCCTTGATGGAGCCTCCATGGACAGAATATCCAGATGTGGAGGTCCTCCACCTCTACTACCTCCTCCACTTGCAGGTTACTATTCCACACCACTCTGCACAGGATGTCCTGGTGGGCATGGAGGTCTATCTGAGGGGGACCCGAGACTGTAGTGCTTGCCACCACCTTGTCGGGTGAGGAGGAGGAGGAGGCCACAGGGGGAAGAGGGTCATCTAGGGCCTCTTGTGGAGCTGGGCCCAACTGTCCTGTGCCAGCCACCTCAGGACCCGAACCAGGAACTAGTGTTGAAGGAGGTCCTGTAGCAGGGAGAGAAGCTGTCATGGTCTCCTGCCTCCTTGGGTAGGCCAATTGTGGTAGTTTCTGGTACTTGTGGCTCGGACAGGACTGATCGAGAAGACCCAGACACAGCACTCTGGGCCTGGTGGTATGCCCAGGGCATCCAGAACGGCCACTGAGTGGGCCTTTGAGCGGGACCTTGCTCCTGTGCCTGCCAATGCCCAGCTCCTGACTCCAGGCGGCTATGGTCCAAATGGCGGCATTTGGAGAAACGCGACCCTGCCTCCAATCCTGAAGAATGAAAAGTGGAATGTGAGGGTCATGGTGGTGCCAAGCGGATCTGCGCCAGGTAGCATCGACGAGGTGGTGGCAAACAGTGCCGTGATGATGGAGAATGGTGCCGGGACCTGGACCAGTACTGGGACCTGGACCAGTGCCTGGATCTAGAGCTGGGCTGAGATGATGACGAGCACCGAGAACGGCGTCAGCTCCAGGATCTGCTCTCAACAGCGACCGGCAGGCAAATCTGTGCCGCAGCCAAGACCAGTGCCGGAAGTCGGAGCAGTGCTGCAAGTACGACCGGTGCTGCGAGTACAACCGGCACCACGATCGAGAGCGGTGTCAGGACTGCGAGGGGAGTTGGGAGCGGGAGAGGTGCCAAGAGTGGGAGCGGTGCCACGGCTTGACCAACAGTGCCGGTGGGTGGATTAGGGCCGGCTTGCCCTGGAACAATGTCGCACGTACAGGAACCAGTGCCTTGGCATGAGGCTGAGGAGATACCGATGTCGTCATGGCAATAAGATCCCGTACAGCCACAAAGGTATCCAGGCTGGATGGCAACTGGACCTCAACCATGCTGCGCGTCAGGGAGTCCAGAGGCACCGGACTCGACAGCTCTCCCCTTAGGGCCAGAGTCAATGGTGCCAAAGCCATAGACTGTGCCCTTAGATGCTCCCCAGCAGGACTCGTCTCCATGGGCGGTTCCAGAGAAGCTGGTCTCTGAAGAGGCAGGCCACCCTTTTCAGCTTCTGGTGCCACTTCTGGAGAGGAGAATGGGAGCGTTGCCGGGCCGATGATGTCGGTCGCAGTGACAGGTAGCGTCGGTGCCGCGGGTCTCGGTCAGAGTCCAACCACGGTGTAGCTTCTACTGGTGCCACCGGGGCACTGCGCACTGAGGCACTCAGTGCCGGATCTTGGTGTGCTGCAGTAGGCTGAGAGCTAAGGACTGCCTACATGAGGAGCTGTTTTAAATGAAAGTCCCGCTCCTTCTTAGTCCGGGGACAAAACTTTTTGCAGATCCTGCACTGGTCTGCTTGATGAGACTCTCCCAGACACTTCAGGCAAGAGTCATGGGGGTCATCCACTGGCATGAGCTTAGAGCAGGAACCACAGGGCTTAAATCCAGAGCCTTGGGCATGAGCCCAAGAGAAAAATCGGGAAGGAGGGGAACCCCCCCCAACCCACTAATATGAACTATAACTATCAACAACTATAACTATTAACTATTAACTGTGAACTATTAATTATTAACTATAAACTATGCTAGGGAGAATGGAAAGCAGAGAAGCAGGACTCCACAATTTCAATAACCATCACGGGCGGTAAGAAGGAACTGAGGAGGTGCTGGGTCGGCTGGGGTATATATTGAGCACCATGAAGGTGCCACTCTAGGGGGCTCTACAGCTGACTCACCGGGTGTTGCTAGGATAAAAATTCTCTGACGGCCGTGTATGCGGCACGGACACACCTAATTGGAATCGATATGAGCAAGCACTCGAAGAATAACTGTGAAAGTTTCATCATTATATTGTCTCATTAAAAGTGTAGATCAGTGGTTCTGTAGGTTCGGCCGATCACGGCTCCCAGTGGCCGCGGTTTGCTGCTCCAGGCCAATGGGAGCTGCTGGAAGTGGCGCGGGATGAGGGACGTACTGGCTGCCGCTTTCAGCAGCTCTCATTGGCCTGGAGCAGCAAATCGTGGCCACTGGGAGCTGCGATCGGCTGAACCTGCAGACGTGACAGGTACACAAACCGGCCCGGCCCATCAGGGGCTTTCCCTGCTCAAGTGATGGAACAGGTTTGGGAACCACTGGTGTAGGTAAAGATGACATCAGGGTCCCTGAGTCTTTACTCAAATTGTAGCCATACCATGCAAGTGCAGTTCTTACAGCCATCTGTCCAGGATTCAAATTCTCTGTAGGTGATGCCTTTCATGGTGCAGGTCCTTTCACAATAGCACTGATCCAATTTAGTCATCCTCTGTTCAGCTCGGGACAGCTGTACACATTTCACAAAGATGGGTTATTACATTGGTAAACAGTTTCCATATAACTAAATAATGATCTAACTGCCATCTACCATCCAGGATTTCAGAGTGAAAAAGTACATGTGTGAAAATGCAGTCAGATGATGACTAAATGGTTATTGTGAAATATTAAATGATTAAGTGTTCAATCATTAGAGCAGAAAACTTGGAAGCTGAGACATGCTGCCGCTTACTTTACCCAATGACATCATGGGACTACTGATATGAGTAGGGCAAGAAGGATTTGGTGAGAGGCTTATCTCTGTGAAGCATCCATTTTGCAATGCCCAAACTACTTGCAGGTAATTATCAGATCATGTGCAGAACACATGACCTTGACAGATGGGGAGGCAAGAGTTCTTGTTAATTGCAAGTAAAGCTCACATTTTACAAGTATAACACTTATTCCTGCACTTCAACCAGGATATTTCAGTAATTTGTGCTATATTGTAAACCAATGCAGTGTAACATTACAGAATCCAGTATCAAACCAGTATGTCAATAGCACTGCTACAGACATTTAAAGCACTGACCTTTTTTACATAATGGTGTAAGGTGATGTATGCCCATTGGTAATTGGGCAAGTTTTTTATATGATCATCAGATAGTAGATGTAGATACTGCTTGAAAGTCCTCAGCCCCAGTACTTTCATATTTTTAATCTGTTCTTTGAACAGCTCAGGTTCAGAAAAGTCTTAAACCAAAAAAATCCTGCTGCAACAAGCACTTAAAACGTGGTAACCTGTTTCATTCCAGTTTTACTAAATCCTTAGTCTGACAGATAGAGCTTGCATATGTATAAACCCTTGTTCAGGAATGTTGATGGTATTTACTATGAAAATGTGCAATTGCATGAAAATATTGAAATGTAAGAAAGCTCTCTGAATGGAACATCTGTATTTTTTGAGAGAGACCTGAATTGAAGCCTATGCCCCACACCATGTCTCTAAGTAACTGTTACCTTAGCTGACGTTTTGGCTAAAATGTCCTGCAGCTCCATGATTTTCTGTACAAGTCCATGGAAGTCATTACAAGTTGGGCAGGCTGGAATTACAAACACTACATTTGTTACATTTGTCAGATTGTATATACAATAGGTTCAATCTATACAAGTCACAGCTGAGAACCAATACATTGGAGCTCAAGGTTTTAAAAGAGCTTACAGGACACAAATGAAGCAAGAAGCACACCTTTGATTCTATGGTGTAAGAACTAATAGACTTACTGCGATTAAGATCTGGGCACTGAGAAATAAATCCTTGAGGCATGACAAGTAGTTGCACATCTTGCATTATGCCCTGTGTGCAAGTGGGGATAGAAAAGAAAGAAGAGCGGGCATTATTTTTACCTGTCAAAATAATATTCCACAGCAATGTTCACCACATAAAACTTTAGAGCTCACACAGAAAAACTGCATGAAAAATCCACTGTTTATGAATGCAATACTTCTTATTTTCACCCACTGTGGTGATGGGAGAGCAAAGAGTAAGTAGAATAGATAGCTGTACATGTACACACATACTGAACCATTTTTAAAGGCATACAACTAATTGTCAAGATGTAATTAAATGCCAAGAGTCTGGTTGTTTTGAATTCATTGTTATTTTTAGTTACCCACTGAAGAAAAGCTTGAAAATGACCTTTAAAGCAACTTAAAAATTAATTTCCAGTTTCAGGGTCTTTGAAACACTGTTTTAAATAAAGTGCAAATGTTCACTGAACTATTGTTGTCAAACAGAAGTGAAGATTAAAGAAACTTGAGTCATGAAAAACAGATTCAGACAAGCATTTTGTGATTTGATATAGATCTTTTCATACAGCATACCTAATTCAGAGAAGCAACATATTTACTATACAGCTACAGAGGGGCACCTTGACAATTTAGGGGAACAGGACGTTTAGCATGAAATTCAAATATGCCAGCTGGAAATGACCTGTTTCACCCAGGACAGATCACATATTTACAGGCAGAATTCACATACATCCTTAGTCATTAAGATATAATTAGCAGCCACTTTGCTGCTTTCCTAAAGCAAAGGCCAAACACACTTTAGAAATGAAACATCCTATCACACACACTGCAGATATCCCTTTCATCTACCCTTCCTTCCATGCCTTACACTGATCTTCAAAACTCATTCTAAAAAGAAATGCAATGAACTGGCAATGAATTACAACAGGATTTATAGTGCTATGAAGAAAATGTATCAAAACATTGTGGGCTCAATCCTAATTGAAGGCCAAATCCCACACTGATTCAGCGGGAGCAAGTTTAGGTTCAAAACCAAATAAAACCCTAGACCAGGATCTTCACAAGTGATCCATGATTTTGGGGGGCCTCATTTTTTGGCTATCTAATGTGAGACACCTTAAAAGGCTCTGATTTTCAGAAAGTGCTGGGCATACACTTTCAGAAGACCAAGCCCCTAGGCACCCAAACCCACTAGTCATTTATTAAAAGCTTGGGCTACAAGTCTGAAGAGATTTACAGTCTACAACACTATGTTCAATATTTTTGTTTTCGGTTTAACCATTTGTAATATCATATATTGAACAATCAATAAGATCAACATATTTTGGATGGATTGGTTCTACTATTCCTTGCTGAATTTCATTTAATTTGGCTTTTCTCAATAACAAAAAAATCTCATGGTATTTTGACTCATCTAGACTTTCTTGACAAACAACTAAAATAAGCCAAAACGCAACTACAAATGTTGTAAAATGAAAGACACCTTGATGTGTGTGCATGTTCCATCACAGTCTGAGACATTTCAGAAAATGGATGAGTATCATGTAAAGGCTTGAAAAGATAGAAATAAATACATGATAATCTAAAAACTGTATTAGTCATAAGCAAATACAGAAAATTAAGTGAGTTTTGGAGCAGTATAAGCAATTGTGGAAGGGCTCACTCACCCTTGGAGCAACCCCTTGAGTCAGTGCGAGCTGTTGCCACTATCTTTGGCTCCAGCACCTCCTGCTGGCCAGCTGCCTCTGGCCCCAGGTCTTGTGGCTCAGCCCTCTAGCCAAGACAGCTAAATTCAGACCCCTTCTGGGTATCATAAACAAGCCCTCACAAAATCCAAAGAAAACTGAATAGTTCTCCTACCCTCTTTGGCTACTGTGGTCTTTTCTTCTCTACTTACAAATTCTGTCTCAAGGCTTCCCTCGCAGAAGCCTACATTGCCCCATCATGTGCTGTCCCCAGGCTCTCTATCTATGTAACCTAACCCTGGGCTTTGCTCAGCCAGAGAAACCGGTCTTCTCTGCTGTCTCTCCCCACAAGTAGCTCCTTCAGTCTACTTATTACAACTTAGCTCCATCCCCCCTCAGGTTGGGAGCCAATAGCTCCTCTCCTCCCCAAGTGCAAAGCCTGATTAACTGGGTGCTTTTGCCAGCCTTGCAGGTGATGGGATTAAGCCCCATTACATATATCTCTCAAGGTAGTGCCCATCAGGACTCTCTCTCCCCATCACTTTATGGAGCCCTGCAATTGCTTCCTCTAAGTAGTACTCAGATAAACAAACAATTTTTATAAGCTAGCATGTCTTCAGAACGTCCTTTCCAGTATTCTCTATCTTGGAGTGTATCTGCAGGGCCTCTTTGGCAGCCGTTCATCTCTCTTGAAGTTACCAGATCTGTTTACTCTCCATGGACAGTCCGGTCTCTTGTGATTGCCCTTCGGGTGCCGGGTCAGGGTCCACGATTGAGGCAGCTTCTCCTATTTCCTCATTCAGAGCATCCATTCCCCATGAACCCACCCAATCCAATTCCTTTTCTGCAGGGGCCTCTTCGTGGCTTTTAGAGGTTGGGGCACCCTTGTCACATATTTCCATGGTTCTCAGTGCAGCCAGCTCCTATTTGTGTTGCTGCCAACAATTCTTTTCATATGCCAGCTCTAGTCTTGTCCAAATCTGTTCTTGCTCTTGTTATGAGGCCTTTTCTATTATTTTCTGTCATTAGGGTTGCTAATTTTATTTGGATGTATTCCTGGAGGTTTCAATCACATGACAAGCTTTAATTAAAGATAGATCTTTAATTCCTGGAGACTCCAGGACAATCCTGGAGCATTGGCAACCCTATCTGTCATGAGGTTTTCACCTCCTCCAGCTCTTGGTTTGCCTTGTGCAATTGTGTTTCTAGGGCCTGTAGCTGGCTTGGCGTCTCTTGTTCAAATCTCTCAACTACATTTCCCCTTGAGTACCTGGCCTTGTCTCTAGGCCACCTGGGCCAACAGCCTGTGTCCAGATGAGAGTTGCCTTCTGGTTAATTTGTTCATGTGATATCCTTTCTTAGGGACAGGGACAGGGCTGGGAAATTAGGCCAGTGTCTCCCTACAATTATGGGCAAGGAGAGGTTTCTCAATATACCAATTCTCAGCTTGTACCTCTGTTTTTGCAGTTGGGAGTCTACTCCCTCAAACCAGTGTCGAGCCGCATCTGTAGTCAATCAGTCCTCTCATTTCACATCTAAACACATTAGCAGTTCTGGTAAACTGGAACAGGCCTCCTACTGAGGCAACATGCCAAATCACAGACTTTCCTGTAGTAACAATCCAAATAGCCACACTCAATGAAAGGGTAATCCTTTCTTTTGTGACCTGGTTGACCACACCCGAAAACACCACCATATTCTTCTGACAGATTCCTGGGTGCTTGGTGATGACTGAGGTCCCATTCCCTCTTCTGGTTTCTTAGATACCAGATTGCCTAAGAACTTCTCTTCACATATGTCTCTCTTGCCATCTCAAAATCAGGGTTCTCTGTTACCCTGCTTTCCTTGGAAGAGTCCTCTTGAACTAACCCCTTGTTTGGGTGGTTCAGTATTATCTGTTTCCATGTAGACCTCTGCTCTTCCAGTGGCCTCACCAGTAGAAGTCAAAATCTCCAGACCCAACTTTGGGCTCTGGCAGACAAGATCCTTAGAAATTGTTCTAATATTACACCACCTTGTCTAAAGAGAGCATGTTAGGGTGTAACTGTCATGTGGCCAGGCCCGTAAAAGCTGTGCTTCCACTCTAGGGCATATTCCCTGGGGAAAGGCTCCATCTTAAACCAGTGTTGGTATGTTTCCAGGGTCAGCCCTAACCTAACCAGAATGGCTTCTTTCACAATTCTGTTGGATCTACTCGTCAGATAAAGCTCGGTAGCTTGTTTGAACGTCTCCTGGAGGGAATGGGGACAAAAAAGCTGGCCAAAAGGATTTGCCCCACCCTGCTGCAGTTGCTACCCTCTCAAAAGTGCTCAAGAAGGCCTCTGGGTTGTTACCTGGGCCCAATTTTGCCAGGCCAGGAACTGGTCTGGCAGAACTTTCTTCTCCTGAAACTACCCAGGGCCCTGGGATCCACTTCTCTAGGCACTGCAGGAAATGTTCTTGCTGAGCCTATTGAGCCTCTTGCAATTGTTGTTGTCCTTATAATAGACAAAATAAGAGAGCATGTGTCTGCTCCTGTTGCATTGCCAGCATGAGGAGACGCTCCTCCATGTTCCCCAACGGAGGGAAAAAAGGCCTTCACCTGTCCATCTGCTCCCCACTTTTAAGGTAATTGGTATTTCCCTCCTTTCTCATAAGATGGATGTCTCCACAACCCCAAGTCTGGTACCAATATGTGGCAGGGCTCACTCACCCTCAGCACACACCCTTGAATCTGTGCAGGGAGTTGCCACTCTCTTCGGCTCCAGCGCCTCCTGTTGGCCACCTGCCTCAAGCCCCAGGTTTTCTGTGGCTCAGCCTCTGGCCAGGTCACCTAAGTTCAGACCACTGCCAGGGTATCATAAACAAATCCAAATGAAACAGAGTAGTTCTCCTACCATCTTGGGCTATTATAGTCTTTTCTACTCTATTTATAAATCTTATTTCAAGGTTTTCCTTGCAGGAGCCTACACTGTGCCTGTAGTGTGCAGTCCCCATTCTCTCTGTCTGGGTAATTTAACTCTGGGCTTCTCCCAGCGGGAGATACCTGTCTTCTCTGTTGTCTCTCCCCCAAACTGAGCTCCTTCCATCCACCTATTAAGCATAGTTCTGCCCCCTCTGGCTGGGAGCCAGTTAGCGACTCACCTCTCCAGGTGCAAAGCAAGACCAATTGGGTGCCTTTACTAGCCTTGCAGGGGATTAAGTCCCATCACAGTAATCGTTAATTATTTTTAATTGATTTTGTTCACTTAAATCAAGAATGCCACTTTTCAGTGGATTCTGCCCTCTGTGGATTGGTCACCTCTCAGCCATTTAACAAGGAGATTGGCATTTAATATAGAGAAGGAAAAATATACTGAATTTGAAAAATAGATACAGGGCTCAGTTTTCAAAACGGAGTGCCTGATGGGTCATCCATTCCATATCTCACACCCACTTGGGATGTAAGTACACACTTAGGCATGGAAAACGTGTGTTTACACATCTAATGCTGATTTCAGCACCAAAGGCAGGACTTGCATTGAAAATTAAAATCATAATGTATTATCCAAGATTTAAAAATTAGCGAGGCAGATTTGACCAGGACACAGGGCCCAAGATCCAAAGTACCCTAACCTTCATGGCTTCAAGTACCAGAACATTCTTGTGGAGACAGGGCTGCAGTACTGCCAGGTGTCTGAAACTTCTGTCCTGCATGGGACCCCCACAGCCAACCCACAAAATGGGTGAGGTCAAACCATGGATAGGGAGTGTGGCCAAGGAGTCATCAAATATGAATTAAGCATGACCATAAATCTTAACATTTTCTAGTCCAAATGCAAACACTTACTTCTTCAGCCTTGCTTTCCCATATAGCAACATGTAGTAATATAGTCATTGTAAAGTTAAAATGCAGATTAAAACACTTGTAACTATTCTCCCAGGAGAGGAAACTTTGTTTTCTTTACTGATGTTAATCACCTTGTTAATTTCTAACCCTGGAAGATGCTCAGAGACCATGGTGAGAGGTGTAATTTAAGAACCTAAACACAATAGAAGGATAATGGCAATGAGAACTGTGTATTGTATTGGAGTAGATAGCTCTTTCCTCTGGTGAAAAATATTCTGTGACAAAAACATACATCTGACTGTGCAACAGGCAATACAATCCCTATTCTGTTATCTCCGAGGAGCCTCTTTCACCTTGGTCATCTATCATGCTCCTCTTAAATGGCTAACTGGCTCTCTAGCCTTACTTATTCACAGTACACCATAATTTGGCAGCAGCCCAACTGAATGCAGGTTTCTTTGCTCATGGGGATTGTGGCTCCTGACACACATGCAGTGGATCTCACTTTGGTGTAAGGAAGTGTGTGACAGGATGCATGATGGTTGTGGTAACTTAGTTTCAACTCTAACTAATACAGATTGCTGCTGATGACAATTCCTTGCTGATCACGGCAGTTTCATTCCAGATGAGTAACTTGACCAGCTGATTCAGCACATGGGGGCATCCTCCTCTGTGGAACCTTTTACAGACTACTGGTAGCAAGATAAACCTTACTTGTTTCAGGCAAACCCCTGGGAGGAAGGTGGTGGAGTGAGGATCCTCTTATCTCCCATGAGGGTGAATCTCTTTGGAGTACAATGGTCCCCATTGGTGTTGGAGGATGAAATTTGCCTGCCCCTATGCCAAGGAGAATGTTCTGCTTAAGGGAACTGGACCAACAGCATCCTCACATGATAAATCCTTTATGTACCGCATTATTTAAAATATTTCTACTGCTTCAGCTATAGAGGGAACACTATTGCCATTTTTACCTATGTTCAGTCTTTTCCTCTCAGGGAAAGCCTACCTTAAAATAACCATGTGCGTTATTCCTCTGTCCCAACCAAAATGCTGTACCCAAAGGTAAATCCATGTAGGGCTTTTCCACAACCCTTTCATAAATTCTGTCAAGAAACAATAGAAGAAATAAACCTCAAATGGTTATCATTTCATTTATTACTGAGCAGGAATGCTCCAGACTACTACTTATTAATATGAAATATCACTCTTCACTTACCTATTGCAGTCCACATGTAAAATCAAGTGTGAGGCACTGATTGCTAAGGAAAGCCTGTGCCACTTATCATCTGCCAAAATGTATGGGAACACTTCTGTGTGTGAGCGATGGCCGCCTGAATGGTAATGCAACCTGATTTCATTTCGATGTCCACTGCTCTCTAGTTCCAAGTACCTACACCAAAAATGCAGCATTGAGTCATTAAGCATTCATATCAGGACAGGAGAATGCAACATTGCATATAATGTGGTGGCTGATTATCATATATGAATGATTAACAAAAGGAAGAAACCAAGAGAAGGAGGCCCTCAGTCAGAGTGAAAATAGAGACTCTGCAACATTGGTCTTGTATTTTCTTTTTAAATAACTCTTTTAGGAGCAGAATGCAGCCTTCATGCAGGTGTGTCAGATCTCAAGCTAATGAGAAGAATTTCACTAACATCATCAAATTAGATTTCTTCTGTTGCTCTTTAAATACCAATATGTTCCTTAACATAGTACCATCTTTCTATTATTAAAATAATCTGATTCAGAACCACCCAAAATCCAACACACTATCCTCAGATAGTGGGTAGAGTATCCTGGAGACATACAGACACACTAAATACAATGAAGACAACACCAAGTGCTGTGAGTGGAACTATTACCCATCATCAGGACTACTGGGGTAGTAAAAAGCAAGCAAGAACTGAGGCTGGATATTGCCCTCTTGCTTTAGGATATACTGTGACATCTCTTTGCATTATTCATAATCACAGTTTTTACCACAGAAATGCTAGGCCCTTCTGAACTCACATACGCTTGATACAAAACAGCATTCTATGTATACCAAAGTTGGGTGAATTTGAGCACAGACAAGCTGGAGATGCAGCTATAGGTGGATTTAAAAGCTCCTCATGGTCCAACCCATACCAGGATAGACAGAGTTACTCCCTGCCTATTCTGAGAAGTAAGCCTCTTCCCGTATGCAAGCAACTGCCTGACAAATCATCCTGGGAAGGGCAGGGCTTGCTCACTTCTTGCTCAGCTCCTATGAAGCCCTTTATTGCTACACCCTGCAAAAGAGAGCTAAGGGTGGAATGATGGTAACGGTGGGAAGGGGCAATCAAAGCCTGAAAAAAGTATCTGTGTATGCTGTACCACCAACACATGTGTTTTATGCAGCAGTGTGGGAGTCAAGTATATATTTCATTTCCAAGCCAGAAGTAACTGATTTTACAAAACCCAGACAAATATCTATTACCAAACCTATGCAAATGTATGACCCCTTTAATACCTGCTGCAGATCCACAGCTACTGGCTGGTACAGACCACGCCACTAGCAGTAGGAGTAAGAGAAGGCCCAGGAAAACCTTCCTAAACTCATCAATCAATGTTGCCTGCCGCACGCATTCAAAAATCACAAGTCAGGTTTAAAAATTGGTTTAAACATCATGAGATTTTTTAAAAGAATAAAATTTTGAATTAATTCGTTTTCTGGGTTTTGAATCTTTACTGTTCACGTTTTCAAGGTTTTCTCTGAAACCACAGACCTAGAAATTTATTTTTTTAAAACAAAATCTGGCATTCTCCAATAACTACATAAATTCAGGAGCTGTTGCTTTAAGGGGAAAAAAACACTAAATATCATGAGGATTGCAATAAGATGACAAGAGCTGGCAATCTCCCTTTTTTTCTGTAAAGATTGATGGAATGGTTGTGGTTTGATACCATGTATGTGGTTCTGTTTGTTTGCTTGTTTTGTTCTAATAAGACAAATGCTTTTCTAAAGGAGAGGCAGGATAAGGAATTTAGTTTGCAAGGTGGGTGAAAGGAGACAAGATAAGTGAGTAAAAATAATCTTTTATGACCCCTGTTTCAAGGGAGGGGCTCAAATCACATGGTTCCTTTCTTTTAGCTTTTATTATTGTTAAATGTGCCCTGCAATAGCATCCAAACAGTTACCTTTTGCAAAACTGGCAAAAGTCATGTTCCCTTTCCTCCCCATAAAGAGTAGTTCAGCATGTTCTAATCTCCGCATTAACAAAGCAGTTAACTGACATCAGCAATCAAATTTACAATCTACAATAATTTACCTCCTTGTGGCCCAACAATCATTTTGCATTGGCAAGAAACGTAAACTAACTGAAGGCTCAGCTGCAAAGAAAACGGGCAATAGTGACAGGGCATCAGTCAACTTAACAACCTCCTTCATAACTCATGTTTAAAGGATAAAAATAAGGTCACTCCTGATCAAACGAAGAGGTTGAACATATTGTACAGCTCTTTCAGCAACTGATCATAGCTCTAAACCTGAGCGAGAGAGATAGGAATATGTTAAAAGATCATCTCTTAGAATAGATAAGTGTCTGATCCTGCTCCCTTGGAAGTCGATGGGAAAACTGCCTTCCATGGAAGGAGGAGCAGGCCAAATGCATAGAAACTTAAAAAAAAAAGAAAATATAAGTATATTAGTTGCAAAATAAACAACCTTTTTACTGTTTGGTGTACTGAGGACTACTTTGGAATTACAAGCTATCACTTTAAGGGGTATGTCTATACTGCACCCTCCTTATGGCGGCGAGTAGAATACATACACAGTATGCCACCCAAGCACGGGTATAAATAGCAGTGTAGACAGTGAGGCACTGCTTAGGCAAGTAGAATAGACATGCCACAACCTTAGGGTATGTACCCTACACGTCTCTCTACATGCCCAAACAGTGCCTCCCCTGTCTACACTGCTAAAATTGCTGCCTCCTTGCTGCTGGGGCCTTTCCCCGCTGCCAGAGACTTAAACTGCCATGTACATGCTACATACCACAACGTGACCACAGCCTGTTTTTCACTGTGGCATGTACCCACTTACCCTACATGGTGCTGCCAGTGGCGTGAGGTGTACAGGTACCTTAAGAGTGAGAGAGTTTCTTGGCCCTGCTTGCAGGCTAGAAGGCTCTGTAAGGAAATATGCAATCTGGGTCTAGCGTCAGTCTGGAAAAGGCCAGCTTAAAGCAAGATGGGCTGAGTTGTGCCATAGAGCCTTAGGGGGCAATATGTTTTCTCTTTCTCAGTTTTTGGGTTCTGGTGTATTATCATTCTGAATTCTAAGAAATAAAATAGCTTTATATTGCAACTGCCAGTAACAGCGTTTATGTTTTTTGATCTAACTTCTTCATGTGTATGCTGTGAACATAACACTTACACAGACAGGGTAGAAGAGGGTTTGCTGGGAAATATTTGGTTCTTGGAACTTATGTGAAATTTTTGGCAAGTGATGGAGTCTGGCAGAGAAAAGAAGGAAACGTGGGGTCAGCCCACAGCATTAAAGCAAGAGCTTTTGACAGGATAAACCATGAGGTTGGAATTTGGATGTGCGGCCTTCTAGATAAAACAAGAACTGCAGTTCAGGACTCCTGGTTCTATTTCCAATTCTGTCACTGATTCACTTTGTGAACTATAGGTAAACTCTCTGTTTACTAATCCATAACAAGAGCAAATCACTATTTATCTCACAGCAGGGCCTAATTGGTGTTTTTAAAAGCTCTTGGTGATTGTTAAACAAAAAGTATGCTGCTGTATCTAAATGAAGATGATTATCAGTTTCCACCATCTTGCTGTTATTTTTCATGACTACAAAAATAATAAAGGCCCAAGCATAGTCTTTCAGTGAGTAAACACTGGCCAGTAACAACAATGTAACTTTGAAAACTCAGTTTATAATCCAGCTGGAAACAAATATGCTATCAGCAAGGGTAAAAACCAGCCGTACAAACGATTATTAATTTACGAGGGTGAGTCATGGCACCCAACATAAGGGCGGGGAGCTACTGTCCTCCATCTTGTCATTATCACACAGTTTATCTTAAAAGTTAAAAAATTGAAAAAAAAAGCACCATTGAGAGAATAATAGTTTGTTGTTCACAAACAATGTATAGAGGCATCAGGGAAACACAGTGACAGAAGCAGCTGAAACAGCACCACCTTAAGCATGAACTAATGTTATGAAACTGAGACACGGGGGAGGGATTGGGGTGTTTATCATTTTATCTCATATCAGATTCACCACAGAGTGGGCCAGATCCTCAGCTGGTCTAAGCTGACTTAATTCCAGTGAATTCAATAGACCTATGCTGATCTACATCAGCTGAGGTTCTCTAAAGTATATAAGGGATAGAATGTCCTCAAAATTAGGGGCATCATTTCAGAAAAAATTCAGGGGGCCTGGGAGTGGGGGTCAGATATGTCAGCATAAAGAACACTATATATGATTATATTATATCCTGCAAAGTTGGGGTAGTGGGAGTGTAAGACATAATGGAGCATACAGCTCTATGAAAAGTCAGGGGGGGCAAGGGCATACCAAGGTGTGGGGGGGCACTGCCCTCCCTTTAACCCATAGAAAATGATGCCCTGCTCAAGATGGGCAAATATAATTAGTGATGGAAATGTAAGGCCAAATTTTGCACAAAAAGAAACCACAGTAACTTCTGTTAACTTCAGAGGGAGCACACGTGAATAACTGATTGCAGATTTGGGCTGTGATTCTCACAGATGCTCTCCCACGCCTATAGAAAAGTAAACTAAACCTCAGCAAATCAACTTGGATAATGGGTAACACAGTGACAAAAATATGCTAAATGTCTCTGCTGTGCTAAGGAGTTCTAAATGTGTAGGGGAGGAAAATGACTGCTGGTAAGGGGGTATACATTTCCATTCTGTGAGCCAGCTGTTCTCCAAGGCATATTTACTTCCAGGGAGAGCAGGAGGTGGTTTTTACTGCTGGCCTCTCCCAAGGATTCTGCTGAAGGAAGGCTCCATAGGAGCCTCATCAGCTGAACCAGTGCATCCCTTTTCCTGCACCCACAGCCCAGATTCATAGATTCTAAGGCCTAAAGCAGTGGATCTTAAACTTTTGTATTGGTGTCTCCTTTCACACAAGACTCTGAGTGCAACCTCCCTTATAAATTAAAAATTTAATTTAACTTTAATTTATAAGGGAGGTCGCACTCAGACCAGTATAAATGCTGGAATCGAAGCAGGTTTTGGGGGTATAGTCTGACAGCTCGTGACCATCCATGTAATAACCTTGTGACCCCCTGAGGGGTCACAACCCCCAGTTTGAGAACTCTTGGCCTAAAGAAACCATTGTGATCATCTGGTCTGACCTCTTATATAGCACAGGCCATAGAACTGCCCTAAATAATTCTTAGAGTAGAACTTTTAGAAAAACATTCAATCTTGGTTTAAAAATTGTCAGCAATGGAGAATCCACCACAACCCATTGTTCCAATGGTTAAGTACCCTCACCATTAACAATTTACACCTTATTTCCAATCTGACTTTGTCGAGCTTCAGCTTGCAGCCATTAGATCTTGTTATACCTTTCTCTGCTACATTGAGGAGTCCATTACTAAATATTTGTTCCCCGTGTAGGTACTTAGGTTATGTCTACACTGCAATGTAAGCCCAGGGTTAGTGGGACTAGAGAACCCAGAGCTTGAGTATCTACATTCATTGTTTACCTTAGGTTAAGAATTTTCTATCCCAGGCTCGAACCTGGGGGCTCAGATGTGCACCCTGCAGCATGAAGTCCCAGACTCCGTAGTGCCCACCTGAAATGTGGCCCATCTAGTTCTCTGACTGTGGTGCACTGTGGGAAAACTTGACTGTCCATCCTGCACATTACAGGATGTCTGAACAGCCAGCCAACACATCCTGCCAAGTAGTCATTTTGGTCAGTGCACTCCAAGCTATCACAGTTAGCAACATGTAGGAGGTACTTCTCTTCTTGCGCTTTAACTTCTGTGTCAGGAAATGGGCAGAACTTTCGCAAGGTGCTGGTGGACATTTGGGCAGTGTTTTCTGGCCCATCAAAGGCACCTGACACAGCTTATGATGGAGCAGGAGGAGTACCCAGGCAAGGCAGACTCAAACTTTTGGGGCAGGTCCACAAGTACAGACTGGTGGGATCACATAGTCATGCAGACCTGGGACGACCAGCAGTGAGTCCAGAACTTTCACATGAAGAAAGCCACATTTCTGGAGCTTTGTGAGCAGCTTGACCCAAACTTCCAACATAAAGTCACACATACGAGGCCACTCCAGCAGTCTAGAAGCATGTTGCTGTAGCCATGTGGAAGTTGGCTACCCCAGACTGCTACAGATCCATTGTAAACCAATTTGATGCTGGAAAGTCGACTATGGTTAAAGTGGTTGCAGAGGTTTCTGAGACAATCAGGCATGTGGTTTACCCCAAAGTGGTAGGCATAAAAGACATTGCTGAAGTAATTGCTGGCTTTGAGAGAACGGGGTTTCCAAACTCTGCTGGGCACACTGATGGGACTCGTTTGTCCTCAGGGAGCATATAAACCACAAAGGGCACAACTCCACTGTCATGCAGGCCCTCTTGGACCACAGACAGCAATTTATGAATTTCCGTGTGGGTTGCACTGAGAAGGTTCATGATGTCGGGGTTTTCCACCAATCAGGAGTCTACATTCACGGACAGGCTGGAACACCATTCACAACAAATGACATTATCAATGGAATTACTGTCGCATCACCAGAACATTTCTGAACAAAATGTCAAACCTCAATCTCATAGACTCATAGCCTTTAAGGTCAGAAAGGAAGATTATGATTGTCTAGTCTGACCTCCTGCACAGCGCAGGCCACAGAATCTCACCCACCCACTCCTGTAACAAACCCCTGACCTATGTCTGAGCTACTGATAGTCCTCAACTTGTGGTTTAAAGACTTCAGGGTGCAGAGAATACTCCAGCAAGTGACCTGTGCCCTACGCTGCAGAGGAAGGCAAAAAACTCCCAGGGCCTCTACCAATCGGCCCTGGAGGAAAATTCCTTCCTAATCCCAAATATGGTGATCAGCTAAACTCTGAGCATGTGGGCAAGACTCACCAGCCAGACACCCAGGAAAGAATTCTCTGTAGTAACTCAGATCCCACCCTGTCTAGTGTCCCATCACAGGCCATTGGGCATATTTACTGCTAATAGTCGAGGATCAATTAATTGCCAGAATTAGGCTATCCCATCATACCACCCCTGCCATAAATTTATCAATCTTAGTCTTAAAGCCAGATATGTCTTTTGCCTCCACTGCTCCCCTCGGAAGGCTATTCCAGAATTTCACTCCTTTGATGGTTAAAAACCTTTGTCTAATTTCAAGTCTAAACTTCTTGATGGCCAGTTTATATCCATTTGCTCTTGTGTCTACATTGGTACTGAGCTTAAATAATTCCTCCCCCTCCCTGGTATTTATCCCCCCGATATATTTATAGAGAGCAATCATATCTCCCCTCAGCCTTCTTTTGATTAGGCTAAACAAGCCAAGCTCTTTGAGTCTCCTTTCATAAGACAGGTTTTCCATTCCTCAGCTCATCCTAGTATCCTTTCTCTGTACCTGTTCCAGTTTGAATTCATTCTTCTTAAACATGGGAGACCAGAACGGCACACAACATTCCAGATGAGGTCTCACCAATGCCTTGTATAACGGTACTAAAACTACCTTATCTCTACTGGAAATACATTGCTGATGCATCCCAAGCCCGCATTAGCTTTTTTTCACAGCCATATCAGATTGGTGGCTCATAATCATCCTGTGATCATCCAATACTCCAAGGTCCTTCTCCTCCTCTGTTCTTCCAAGTGATGTGTCCCCAGTTTATAACAAAAATTATTGTTATTACTCCCCAAATGCATGACCTGGCACTTTTCACTACTAAATTTCATCCTATTTCTATTACTCCAGTTTACAAGATCATCCAGACCTTCCTGTAGGATATCCCGGTCCCTCTCTGTGTTGGCAATACATCCCAACTTCACGTCATCCGCAAACTTTATTAGCACATTCCCACTTTTTGTGCCAAGGTCAGTAATAAAAAGATTAAATAAGATTGGTCCCAAAACCGATCCCTGAGGAACTCCACTAGTAACCTCCTTCCAGCCTGACAGTTCACCTTTCAGTATGACCTACTGTAGTCTCCCCTTTAACCAGTTCTTTATCCACCTTTAAATTTTCATATTGATCCCCATTTTTTCCAATTTAGCTAATAATTCCCCATGTGGAATTGTATCAAATGCCTTACTGAAATCAAAGTAAATTAGATTCACTGCATTTCCTTTGTCTAAAACAGTGTTTCTCAAACTGGGCTCGCCACTTGTATAGGGAAAGCCCCTGGTGGGCTGGGCCAGTTTGTTTACCTGCCCCGTCCGCAGGTCCGGCCGATTGTGGCTCCCACTGGCCATGGTTCACCGCTGTAGGCCAATGGGAGCTGCTGGAAGCACCAGCCAGTAAGCCCCTTGGCCTGCGCTGCTTCCAATAGCATAGAACCAAGAACTGATCCATGCAGGACCCCACTGGAAACACCAATTGATGATAATTCCTCATTTTGAGACCTATAAGTTACCCAGTTTTTAGCGTGTGCCATGTTAATTTTATATGTTCTAGTTTTTTTTAATCAAAATGTTGTGCGGTACCAAGTCAATTACCTTACTCAACACTATTACCTTTATCAACCAGACTTGTAATCTCATCAAGAAAGATATCAAATTAATTTGACAGGATCTATTTTGCATAAACCTGTAATTATTTGCATTAATTAGATTACTCTTCTTTAATTCTTTATTAACCAAGGCCGACATTATCTGCTGCATTATCTTGCCTGAGATCATTGTCAGATTGACAGGCCTATAATTGCCCACATCATCCCATTTACCCATTTTAAAAATTGGCACAACAACATTAGCTTACTTCCAGTCTTCTGGAACTTCCACAGTGCTCCAAGATGTATTGAAAAATCAATATTAACGGTCTAGAAAGTTCCTCAGCCAGCTCTTTTAAACCGCTTGGATGGAAGTTATCTGGACCTGCTTATTTTAAAAAGTCTTAATTTAGTAGCTTCTGTTTAATGTCCTCCAGAGAATGAAAAGAGGTTTATTGTCACCATATGATGAGACTATATAATCTGTTTTCCCCCATAATATGGAACTGAAATATTTATTGAATATTTCTGTCTTTTCTGTATTATTATTGATAATTCTACCATTTCCATCTAGTAATGGACCAATACCATTGTTAGGATTCTTTTTTGTTACTAATACTTTTTTTTAAATTCCCCCTTATTGTTCTTAATTCTGCTGGCTATAGATTTCCATTTTATCTATTTGCTCCCCTTATCAATTTTCTACATTCTACAATTACTAACTTCTGATTATATTCATTACTATCAACATCCCCTTTCTTCCATTTGTTGTGTATATTTTTACAGCTGCCTTCACTTTCCCTCTAAACCACAATCATTTATTAAAACGCACAATCTTCTGTCTCAATTGTGGGATTGTGGCTTTTGGGGAAAAACTCATTAGGTGGTAGCAGGCCCTAGCAAGAAGCTTACAGTGGCAAGTCTTCCTCTGGGGAGACTTAACACCACTGGAAGCTGAGTGTATGGTGGAAGTTATAAAAGCCAACAGCAGGCTTGGATGCATTTTAAAATGGGAGATTTTAAATGGGGGAAATATTATAATAATACTCAGTCTTACACTAGGTCTCTCTACTCTGGCTAACTGTGTCCATAGGAGGTCACCTTATCTTATGATATTATAAAGGAGAATGAAAAGATTCAGAGAAGGGAAATGGAGATGGTTAGAGTTATGGTGAGAAAAAGATATTTAAAAACTAGGATTAGATAGTCTGGAAAAGGGAAAATGCTGGGGATGAGGGTTTTTTAAAGTTGTTAGGAGCATGTTATCTACTGACTAAGACGAGTCCTGCTCCCCTATAAAAGTCAATAGAAATTTTGCCATTTACATCAATAGAAGTGGGATATGAGTGCATCAGAGGTGGGGAGACTCTGGCACCCTGTAGCAACTGACCCACAGAGGATAATAGCTATACTATGATTACAGACAGTTAATAAAAATTCTACTTTAGCTCAAAACACTTTAGACAAATATTTTGAAAGCCTAAAATTCCTGAGTTCTAGCTCCATTGAAAATAATTAAGTCTATCATGCATATTCATACCAGGGATTTCCCTAAGTTATTCATATACATACATAATGTATAGTTAAAATCAATTAGTTTACCCTTTTGACACTTTTCTGTAATATGAAGAAAAGGAGAATACTCAATGAAATGAAAGGCAGTAAGTATAGAATAAATAAACTGAAACACATCTGACAAAGTGGGTATTCACCCATGAAAGCTTATGCGCCAATAAATCTGTTAGTCTATAAGGCGCCACAGGACTCTTTGTTGCTTTTTACAGATCCAGACTAACATGGCTACCCCTCTGATTATTGAAATATTCCTGTCAGATTTTGAAATGGGTGGGATTGTGACTATTGAGATCTGTTATTATGCAAACTAAGGTAATGATAAAAGTAAGCAAATCTTATTCTTCCAGGCATAGGTTGCTTGTGAGGTTCTAGAAGGAATTCACACCACCACATTCAGCACTGCACAGTTGGCTAAGTACATCAGTTCATTGTATTCCATGATGATACATGTGGCATGATAATGAGGCATTCAGGATGACAAAACCCTATTTTCCAATTAGTAGCTGGCACTTTAAGTGTTATGAAGGATTAAATATGGGCTTCTCTCACCTGCCCCCTCCCCTAAAACAGATAATGCATATAATCAAAACATCCTCATAGTCTGAATTCTAAATGCCAAGTATACAAGTAATATCTCATTAAAGTCCTTGTACTCATCTCTCACTACAATGTCACTTCGATTCAATGGCTTTGCCCTTTTCCTTGTCCTGCCTAGAGCACTATCCAGGGAAGAAATTACTTACAGTGAAGAAATGACTGACAGTTCAGCAAGACAGAGAAGAATATAATAATGGCCTTAGTTTTAATGGATAATTTCATAGCACCTACTGCAAGTGCAATGGGAGGAATGACGACCAATTCATTTTCTGCACCTATCCCTTGGTTATAGCATTTCTATCCAGGGACCTTAAAGACTGAGGGACCTTTGAGTGTTTCATTCCTTTTCTTCTCATTCCTCCCCACCCAGCCCATTTACCAAGATGTGTTTCCTCTCTGTGTATTTTTACTGTTGCAGTCCCACTGGCTCAAATGTTTCCTTCCTAAAGACATCTACCCTGTCTTGCCTTCCAAAATTATACGGTGAAGGGAAGAGAATGATTACATTTATCATATTAGGGTTTCTTTTAAAGTAGAAAAAAAATGTACAACAAATATAAACTCTTCTACTCTCTACGACGGCCTTCCCATGCCAAAATTTCCCTATTGCGAGACAGAAATTAGGGTAAGCAAAAAGCAAAAATTACCACACCAACAGTCATAAGAAAAAAGAGTAATCAGATTGGACACCACATAGCAGATGAAACCACATTCTGGATCATTTCACTGATGGACTGTAAAATCCTTAACGAACATCATATCCACCACAATCTCTCCATCACCGAGAGGACAGCTACACAGTTCCTGAAATCTAATGAGCAGACAGTGATCAAATCAGCAGACAAAGGGGGCACTATTGTGGTTCTCAACTGTGGTGACTATTTAAATGAGGCCAACCAACAACACTCCAACATCATCTACTATAAAGAACACAAAGGAGACTCAACACCACAATTTATCCAGGAATGTAAGGATATCATGAAATTCTTCCACAAACAATTCCAAGAGAAACTCTACAAACTCATCCCTCATAAACTCACTCCAGGGATCTTCTACATACTTCCCAAGACACACAAACAAGGGAACCCAGGCAGGCCCATCTTATCTGACCACGGCACTCTTGCTGAAGGAATATCGAGACTCATAGAAATGATCCTCAAACCACTGACCACACAAAGGGCCAGTTTCTTCCAGGACATAATGGATTTCCTCCAGAAACTTGAACATTAAACAACATTTGTTGTACAGAACACCATCCTTGCTACCAGGGATGTCACTTCCCTATACATTAACATCCTTCACAATGACAGCATAACTGCCTGCCTCAAAGAGTTATAAGACACCGGACAACCCTCAGATATCCATCCCAAACACAGCACCAAACTTATCCATTTCAGTCTCATCCATAACAAATTTTATATTCAACAACAAACATTTTGTGCAAACCATGGGAACAGCCATGGGTACTAGGATGGCTCCCCGATATGCCAACGTCTTCATGGGCCACCTTGAAGAAGAATTTTTGGACAAATGCACCACAAAACCAATGATATACCTGAGATACATTGATGATATTTTTATCTTCTGGACAGAGAACTTAAACATAATAGATTTCCACCACAAATTCAACCTCCACCATCACCACCATCAAAATCTCTCTGAAACACTCCCACACTAGCATCAACTTCCTGCATACTATGATCAGCATCAGTAATTGAACCTTACAGACAACTATGTTCACAAGAAACCCACGGATCACCGCACCTACCTTCACAGAACCAGTAACCACCCCAAAACATACCAAGAAATCTGTATCTACAGCCAGGCAATCAGATACCACAGAATATGCTCCGAAGAAAAAATTTGGAATATATACCTTACCACACACAAAACTGCCTTGCCAAACAAGGACACTCCACCAGAGACATTGATTGCATCATAGAATGGACCACCAGTGAGAAGCTGTTTCAATACAGAAATAAAACCTTCTCCAGCTGCACACCTCTAGTTGTCATCTACAATCCCACACTGGAACCATATGGGATACCATCAAACAATTACAACTCATATTTGATGGGGACCCCATTCTGAAAGAAATCTTTCCCAAATCCCCTCTTCTGGCCTTCAAACAACCTCCCAACCTCTCCAGGCTCATCACCAGAAGCAAGCTCTCCACACACCAACTCAAAGCAGCACCAGACCCGGCCAGAACAGATGCAACCCCTGCAGACATATCTCAATGATCAACACTCCCCACAACACACCTTTCAAGATACATGGGTCCTACACATGACTCCACATGACCTCATCCAGTGCACTAAATGCCCCATCAACAACTATGTGGGTGAGACCAATCACTACACTCTCCCATGAACTCACAGAGGAAAATAATAAAAGATAAAATCACATCTCACCGGTGAGTGAAAACTTTTCACAAAGCAATCACTCTATATCTGTCCTATTAATTCTCATCCTCAAAGGAAATCTGCACAACACTTTCAAAAAAATAAGCCTGGGAGCTTAAATTCTTAACTTTGCTAGATTCTAAAAATTATGGTCTTAATAAAAACACTGGATTTATGGTTTATTATAACACATGTAAATCACTAACTCCCCTTCTTTTCCTATAACTATGGGGTGGTGATGGGCCCCTATACTTTGAATGGTCCTTTAAAATATGTGCTGACTACTTATGCTAAACTATCTGTTCAATCTTGTATTTAGCTCTGACACTCTGAGTACCTTGCCCAGTTCTGTAGAAGAGCTCTGTGTAGCTCGAAAGCTTGTCTGTCTCACCAACAGAAGTCGATCCAATAAAAGATATTACCTCATCCACCTTGTCTCTCTAATATCCTTGGACCAACATAGTTACAACAACACTTCATACAAATTGCCCTCTGATATTCTCCTTCCCCTTCCCCTGTGACACAGCAGTATTTTCTAACTGACAGTAAAGGAATAGTGAAAGCTACCAATACACTCACTTCAGCCATCCTACATCATGTGTAAAATTTCTCAGAGTTCCAGACAACATGGGATAAATCTTTCAAGTCTTATTCAGGCAAACCTTCCCATTAAAGTCAAGGTAGTCTTGCTTGATTTTAAGGAATGAATAAGGACTAAAGGATCTGGCCTCATATGAACACTGTGGAACAGATTCTCAGCTGATATAAATCAACATATCTCCATTGGCTTGGATAGAACTATCCCAATTTACATCAACAGAGGGTCTGTCCCAATCAATTAAACTGAAGTTGCTAGGAAGGCGTTTATAATGTGGTTGCATTCACCACCTAGAATAATTTACATCCTGTTGTCAAAATTTCTTTTTTCCATTGTCAAGAAGTATAAACTAACCAAAGGTTAGACTGCAAAGGAAAATAGGCAATAGTGACAGGTCATCAGTCAATTTAATAACATCCTTTACAACCAGTGGTTAAAGGATAAGGTCACTCCTAACTTGATAAACAGAATATAAACCAAGAATCTTTCAACTGACTTAAAAACATTTCCACCCAACCATGGATGCAAACATGATTAAAAGATTTAAGCATAGACAATAATCTCAGAAACCAAGAAAAACAAGGGGCTCATTCATTCATGGGCAGAAGAAGGAACTCATCCAAACTGACAGTGCCCATAGTAGAATTTTTTTGCTCACAGGATGTTCTTCAGCACTACAAAAATAAGAATCAGTGTGAATGAAAAAAGCAAAGAAATTATCCTTTCAAGACACCTTTTAAAGATATATACAAACCCAATAAAAAAGAAAACTAGGTTGGTCCCAGTCGGATTCTAAATTTCTAGGTGAAACCAATGAAAAAGCAACAGATAGCTTTGAGGGGTTCACACTTACAGCACAGACAGCAATTGAGATCTACTGACAAAATAATTATGGCACAATACAACATTCCTGTATTTTAGCAAAGAATACCAATATCCCAAAGGCTAGCAACATACATTGTTTTGGAGAATAGAAATGGACTGGTCCTTTTTGGCACGGGGTAATTAACAAACGGCTTTAATATGGTAATAACGAGCCTAAGTTATTGCTTATTCAGGCCTACCCTGGAACCTATTAGAGTACTGAATAAAAACAAAGAAAAACACAGCACCCAAAGACCATGTGAATGTTGAATCCTGAGAGCTTTTCCTCTTTCAGTGGAAGCCAATGTCTCTGTGATGGCAGAAGAAAAGACACTACACAATGTGATTTAGATATATAGGCAGTATCACACTGGAAAAACAAGGAACTTTTAGTTCTTGAACCATGTTACAAAGGTTTAAATGATACAGTGACTTAATTATTTTACTATTAATCATATTTATTATGGTAGTGTCTAAAGACCAATCCTATTGTACTACACATCATACAAAATACTGCATTACAGACAGGCCCTGCAGCAAAGAACTTGCAGTCTAATTAGACAAGACAGACAGAGGGTGGGGGAAGAGATATAACACACAAGCAGCATGAACAACACAATAGCGGCAAATGTCATGTGCGTTCCATGGTTTGCGGGAGTAGGTTTACTTCGGATAGGATAAGTTAAACAGAAAGAAAAATGTAGAGAATGGGAAGAGCAGCACAAGGCAGGAGAGGATCAGAGGGGCAGGTGTGGAATGGAGCTGAGGTGAAGAAAGTGTGAGGAAGAGGAAGAGAGAGATGGTTGGAGCAAACAGCCAGCCAATCACAGTGCAGGACAGAGAAAGTCCAGTCAAAACTGCAGCAGTCTCTTTTTTGGCTGCTTCTGCCCCTACTGGCTGGAGTCTCTGGCTTAATGCTCTGGGTCACCTCTGGCAACCTGTGTCCAAATATGGATTAATCCACAGGTGAAATCACTTTCATGGTCTCAGACAATTCACTGGTGGACACTGTAATAGGTCAAAAAAAACTACATAAAATGGCACAATTCAGTACATGTGGCAGTATAAGGTCTGGAGAGGCCAACGACTGTGAAAACAGAAGTTGTTTAAGGTAGGAATGAAATACATCGGCAGAGATATACACTGAAGCTTGGGGAATGCCTGGCTTTGCTATTCCATTGATTTCAGTGCTTCATCTTGTGGTATTAAAAACATTAAATGAAGAAAATAATGATTAAACTAAAATCAAATGATTCTGTATGTTAAGGCCTTCAATATGCAGAAATGAGATAAATGAATACATTTGTAGCATTTGTCCATATAGCCATAAAGTGAGGAAAAAGGCTTATTACATCTTCTCTTTGTGGCTAATTAAATGAAAATCTATGATGGAGCATTGGGACCTAACCTATAATAGAATCCTGCCACTGATTAAAATTATCAAATTGCTGATTCATTCATCAAGAAGAAGTTGAAAGATGAATTCAAAAGTCACGTGAAGAGGCAGACAGCAAGAGCTCAGCAATCAACATTTAACAGTGCCTGTATTCTCTAGGCTAAGGGGAGGAAGATGGCAACCTTCACATGATCTGCACAAGATGTGTACATCTAATGGAACAAACCAGCAGACCTCATTTACATAACAACTGGCTCTCACCGGGATCTATCTTGGCACTCTTTAATATTTATATCAATGACATGCCATTGGCCTAGTCATGGAAATTTGGATATGCAGGTGATCTTGTGTTCACCATCCAAGCAAACACTTTCATCCAAGTGGAATGCATGCTCACAGATCTGACAAAACTAGTGGAGTACTACTGGTTATGGAAACTGACTAAAACCTCAAAAAATAGTTGTCTTCACATTCCATCTGAGCAACCATCATGCAAAGAAATACCTCAGTCTCACTAACTGTGCCAGCAAACTCAAGCATGAGGATTTCCTGAAAGATTTTTGGGTGGTTCTGGCTCACAGCCTCACATACCATCAATATCTGACAAAGACCGCTGCCAAAATAAAGGCTAGGAAAAAATAATCCACAAACTAGTCAGGATCAGCTGCTCACCCATTGTTGGCAACCACCTCGGCACTCATATTCTCAACAGCTTAATATTGTGTATTGACAAGGGTAGGTAGTATACATATGAAACTTTTTAACATGCAATTGAATGCTGCTATGAGAATTCTCACAGGCAGAACTCTCTCCATCCCCTCCAAAGAGAAGCAGCAATAATACAAGAATACTACCATGTGATAATAAATCCAGACTTGCCCATCTATGACAATCTCCAACCCCCTACTCCCCAAGAGGCCACTTTAATTTAGAACTCCTTTTGGTTACTAACCAAAGCTCTCAACACCTTTGGACTATCACTAAAAGACAAGTGGTGGAGGCTGTGGGGAAACAACAGGGTCAAGAATCAAGACCTGATTATGGATCCCACAGACCAACCACCCAGATCCACCATGCCACTTAGCATCTGGATCACAACGAATGGCATCAGAACCTAATATGGGTGTTGCCATTACCTACTATACAAGTGGAAAATGAAGAGTAGGCCAATATGCGAATGTAGAGAAGACATCCAAATCATGGAACATCTAGTGAACCACTGGCCCTTTAAGATCCTTCTCTGGAGGGACAGCCTTGATTCATTCCATGTCACCAGAAACCATAGCGTGAATTACAAGCTTGGACGTCAACCTTTAATGTTGCTTTTCAAGCTGCTATGTGAACAAAGATGACAACAACTTTGGTCATATCATTCAAAATATTTAGTCTTATTGTAAAATAAAATCAGTTTTCAGCAGTGCATGTACAGTCCAGATTATTTCCTCAGTTAAAGTTAGCATTTGTAACTGAAATGTCTCAGATACTTATAACAGTACATGAATGTTCACAAAGACAGGTATTTAGCTGCCTGGAACTCAGCTATATGATTATAGTTCTGAAATTCTGATTTACTGACACTAAAATAGCTTTTTTCCTAAAGTACCACCTCTGAACTGCATCCAAGATTGCCATTTTCTGAACTCTCCAGTCATTTCAGGTCAGTGGGGAAAAAAGGACTAATCATGGGTGCAAGTAGGGAGATTAGAAAGTAACAGCTAACAGATATTTTTAGATAGTTCTGCTTTAAAATCAGCTTAAACCAATTTGAAAGTAGAAAATATCAGACAACACATAGTCACCATAGAAGGGGAAAGAAGGAAGAAATTTAAACACTGAGAACTTCAATTGCCAGGTAAAAGAAAAATGAAAGTGTGTCATTCCCTTTAGCTGACACAACAAGAGAAGATGACCATATGATTAACACATCCCTCTGAAAGCTGTGATTAGAACCTTACATAGTGACAGCCATAAAGGACAGCTACATCAAGTATCCATGTCTCTGATCCTGCATTCAGATCCACACAGGTCTCTGCTTGTGTCTGTATGAAGCCCCCCTGATATCAATAGGATTGCACAGGCTTAAGGATTCATCCACATGAATCCAAATGCAGGATGGAAGTCCAAAAGTGCGGTCACAGTGAGAATGATCCTGTCTGGTGCTGAGTGCTCTTAGTTTCCATAGTGGTCAGTACTAGATGAGGGCAGTCAGCATCTCAGGAAGTATACAGAATCTTGCAGGACTGGACCCACTCTAGATGTCCTAAGAAGTGGTGCCCTACAAAATAGTACCGGCAAAAGAGAAAAGAAAGAGTTGACAACAACGCTGGTCTGGATATGATAGAATAAATCAAGGAAACCATATAAAATAGCTAAAGAAAAAATAAATCATAAAATCAAATGGTAATAAACAATTGGGGTAAATCCATAGCTGTTGTAAATCAGCATATCTCTAGTGATGTCACTGTGGCTACATTGATTTACCCCAGCTGAAGATCTGGATCTATGTGTGTTAGTGTGGTTTATTTTTAGAAAAGATATCTAAACATCTTTCCTAAATTATTAATACAGAAAACATGCCTTTCTCTATTCCTTCACATTCTCTTTTCATTTGCCATCTCAATGAAAGGCAAAAGTTCGTTAAAAAATGGAATAGTTGTATAAATTTTAAAAAATGGACAAAGCCACTTATGTTGATTAACTGATTATTTCCCTTGGCCATCTCCAACTCTATTCTCCCTTGCCAGCCTGCAGGTGTTCTACTCTGATCTCTGTAAAGAGGTGGGTGATGGTACCGATTTTTTAAAATAAATCAAGACAGTATGGGACTGATTCTCCTCTGCCCTGGTTTGACGCCAGTTTAATTCTTTTGACTTCAATAACCATCTTTTTACAGCATCTAGCACAATAAAGTCCTGGTCCACGACTGGGACTCCTAGGCAATACAATAATATAACCAATAATTAATAATCGTAATCATAATCTGCAATGTAAAGCTAGTGGAGTGGAGAATCACGTCTTATATGGTTACTTCTTCTTCCAACTGTGGACCTTTTTATGACAGAAAGAGTTCACTAAAAGTTGTGCAAGAACTTACGGCCTGTTAAAGACAAGATCTCTGTACGAGGAGGAGGGGGCTGCAAAGAGAAATTAAAATCTGACAGTGAAGAAGCAGTAATCTACATTTATCAAGAATAAATGTTTCCTTTTAACTCATACACTCAATTATCTTTATTGTCATCCATAAAAAAATCAAAACCATAAAAGATACTTAAAGAGATTTAAAGGTGCTAGCCTTAATCTCAATTTCATCAATACTAAATAAGTCATTCTTCACTTCAGCATAATTAAACATGGCAAATATCATTAAGATGC
Source organism: Gopherus evgoodei (assembly GCF_007399415.2). Classification (NCBI taxonomy): domain Eukaryota; kingdom Metazoa; phylum Chordata; order Testudines; family Testudinidae; genus Gopherus; species Gopherus evgoodei. Next base: position 309,511,135 of record NC_044322.1, on the reverse strand, counting down.
ATTGACAATATTTTTACTTCCTAATATCGTGAACAAGAAAATACATATTATAAGCTTTAGCAAACATCGAATTTTATGTTCACAAATTCTACTTGTTTATATTTTTACTGAGCCCAATCCTATGCTCACTGCAGTCAAAGGAAAGACTCCCATTGACTTTAGTGGCCATTGAATTAGGTCCCATCATTTAAGAATCCATCGTTATAGCTTCCCAACAGCAAGATCTATTAGGCTGTAGAATATTCTCCCAAGGGAAGTGGTGAAATATTTAAAGCTAGACTGGACAAAGCAAATGACGATATAATGTATGGAACAATCATAGAATCATAGGACTGGAAAGGACCTCGAGAGGTCATCTAGTCCAGTCCCCTGCACTCATGGCAGGACTAAGTATTATCTAGACTATCCTTGACTGGTGTTTGTCTAACCTGCTCTTAAAAATATCCAATGTCGGAAATTTCACAACCTCCTTAGGCAATTTATTCCAGTGCTTAACCACCTTGACAGTTAGAAGTTTTTCCTAATGTCCAACTTTTGCAAGTGTTACACTGTTGACTCTTATTTAGCTTGTGATCCACTATGACCCCCCCAGATCCCTTTCTGCAGTATTCCTTCCTGGGGAGTCATTTCCCATTTTGTATGTGTGCAACTCACTGTTCCTCCTAAGTGGTATAATTTGCATTTATCCTTATTGAATTTCATACTACTTGTTTACGACCATTTCTCCACTTTGTCCAGCTCATTTTGAATTTTAATCCTATCCTCCAAAGCATTTGCAACCTCTCCCAGTTTGGTATCATCCACAAACTTTATACGTGTACTCTCTATGCCATTATCTAAATCATTGATGAAGATATTGAACAGAACTGGACAAGAATTGATCCCTTTGGGCTTCCACTTGATATGCCCTTCCAGCTTGACTGTGAACCACTGGTAATTACTCTCTGGGAACCATTTTCCAACCAGTTATGCACCCACCTTATAGTAGCTCCATTTAGGTTGTATTTCCCTAGTTTGTTTATAAAGTCAAGTGAGACAGTATCAAAAGCCTTACTAAAGTCAAGATATACCACATCTACCACTTCCCCCTATCCACAAGGCTTGTTATCCTGTCAAAGAAAGCTTTCAGGTTTGTTTGACACAATTTGTTCTTGACAATTCTGTGCTGACTGTTATTTATAATATTATCCTTCATTGGCCTAGATGAATTAACACATCCTTTTCATTATAGTTATTATTTAATTATCCAAATGTGTGCTAGGCACCTCCTGAAACAAACATAAGACATGATTGCTATCCAGAGAAATTTTGCAAATGAATGATGGACATGATATATGAGGAGGTAATACAACTGAAGAGTTGAGAGAGAGAACAGGAGGCATATTATTGAAGCAAGAGAGCCCAGCATACAGTCTTTGGGTTACCTGAGAGAGAAAATTAAGACAGGGCACCACAGAGCCACCCCAGACCATGAGGAAGCACTCAGGAGATAGCTGGTCCTGCTACAGTGGGGGAGATGGGTAGTTAATAAAAAAAAACCTCAAATTAGTTCCAAGTTTTGGGACTGTTTGAAAAGTAGGGAAGGAGAATTGCCCTTATGATACTGAAATCTGATCCCTTGTATTTAGTAATATACCAGTTTTCCAGTAATAGTAATCCTATTATGAAAGTTTCCTTTATAATCAGCCTCTTTACAATCATATATATACACAACTGTTTCATTTAATAGCACAACTATCAAGTAGAGAAGTATTACAGTAATATATCAGAAAAAAAAATTAATGGTTTACACACTGGAGGAAGAGAAGATCTGTTGCCAGGGTGATGACTAATTTATTCAGGAAAAAAATTGCAGTTTTTTAAAATTCCTTCTTACCCTTTCATAGAACCAGAGGTTGGCTAGCTTCAGTAGCTACAGCTACTATAAAAAATTTAGAGAATATCCCTTCTATATCTCAAACAGTGATTATACTATCAGAAAGAATTAAACCTCAAATGCTTCATGTCTTTCAAACCTAAAAGGTGTTCTTTACAAACTACTGTGCAAGTTTTTATAGGTGTATGTCCATAACTGAGAGGAAATCTTTACTATCTTTAGAAACTTATGAGCCAGCTAGTTAAATGTTACAGTTATAGGGCCAGATCCAGAGCTGGTATAAATTGGTATAGCTCTGCTGATTACAATGGAGCAATGCTTATTTACACCATCTGGGTATCTGGCACATAATGTTATGACCAACAACAGTGAAATGGCTTTTTATGCCCTTAGCAGCAGGAGACATTTAAAGAGTGACAGTTGTTCCACATTCTGTTGGCAGATTTAGATTTTTGAATATCTATTAATTTGCATAGTGCGTGTTGCCTTACACTATAGCTGCTTGAAAGTGGTCTTCTGCACAACAGATCTTACCATCATTTTCTTGAGCTTATTTTTCTGATTTAATTAAGGTATGTATTTGTATTTAGCAGTATATGAATGATACAGGAAATATAGGTGGCAGTACTTACCTATGATCTAAATGATGAATAGAAAGAATAACACCTGAATTTAAATGGGCTTGTTTTAGAGTCACCAAAACTGTGAATTCATATTTATTTCTTAACTTCTGAAAAAAGACTTCAGCTATCTCTGGGGATGCTTTTACATTTCTTGAAGTATCTAAAAAAAAACAGAAAATCATTGAGAATAGACTCTGGTTTTAAATAGCACTCTAAATCCACAGAGCTTACAAGATAACGAGTTACATATTAGTAGTACAGTGACAAATAGGCAAGAACAGCCATCACATTATGGTCAATAATAGCTTACACACAGCTGTGGACAGCAAAGCCTGTTTTAATGAAAGAGGATATATTTTCTAGGACACAAGGGCTATCCTCTGTTCTTTTTAAGAAAGTGCCTTAGGCTCTTTTACTTCTCCATAGATGGACAGATGGTTCTTTTAATATCTCAGCCAAAGTATGGCACCTCTAACAATGCAGCTCTCCTACACTTTACCACAAAAAGTGTCGACACTTGATATTAGCCTAAGCTGTCTTGTGAGACCTGAACCCTGATCTTATGGCTTCTACAAAAATGAGCTTGCATGGTATCAAAGGACAATTAATTTTGTTTTTAAAAAGTAGCTCTTTACAGAAGGTTTACTCAATTCAAAAGTTTTACTATCAATGGATTAAAACACAACTTTCGAAACCTTTCAATATAAAATTTGCTGATGTACACACACGAGTGTATGCTTGCCAGAGACTAACTGTAAAAATGAAATTGTAAAGAATCCAAACGCAAACAACAACAATACAGTGTGGAGTAGATCTTCATTCTAATTTGCACATAACGCTAGCAGAGTACAAAGAGCCCACCTTTGAGTCCCACAGAGCCAAATTTACAGAACAAGATGTCACACGATCAAAATGAGGAAACAATTCCCAAGTTTTTCATAGTGCATTATACTAGGAAAATATTTAAGATATGTATTTTATATAAAGAATGAATTCATCAGAGTGTGCAACCAACCATGTCAAATCTAAATCAGTTCATAAGCTTCCTGTCTTTGCATTTTGACCAACCAGCACTAATGCAATGACATCAGCAGTAGACAACCAACTGGAATGTAAATACTGACTTCTCAGTTGGCAATACTGGAAGCTTACAACAAGCTTACTTCATTATTCTGGAAACACGTTTTTAAGGTTTAAGAGGTACCTATAAAAGTTGTACTCTGCATCCCTAAGCAAACATGTTTATTCTTTTGAAAATAAATATTTCGTAAATGTGGATACAGGAAATGCAGAAATTTATAACCCACAGAAATCTGAGGCAAACTTATCCAGGTTTTTACACCAGGGCTAAAATTTGGTCCATTTTTCTTTAACCTGGTGGATCCAAGAGACACAAACTTTCCTTTAAAATGCCTTTTTTATGATTTCTTGTCTTTTCTATTGTGACTTACATAACACCCTGTATGTAGCAGACATCCATGGTATTTTAATGAAACTATCAATAAATTATGAAGCAACTCAAATGAAATTACATCAAAATGTTCATTTTTAGCCATGGGACACTAACAGAATGGAGTGACATAGGTTTGCATGCTACAAGATAGTTTAACTACATTAACAGTTTCTAGCAATATAAACAATTTATTTCCAACAGCTAGAGAGGGGAAAAGGAAAGACACACATGGGAAATTTTCTCCATCCACTATCACGAATTCTTAATGCACACAGAATTCCTACTGAATGCACTGGGAGTGGAGGGTACACACGAAATGCAGGATAAGACCGAAGAACTAAAAACAAAATCCCAGCCTAAGGTTAAATCAACAGAATTATCTATTAAGATGCAGAAAAACACAAGCAGTGAGAGTTTTCAGAAGGGGAAAGCATCCACCACCTCATCTGCAGTTAATGGCAGTTGTGATTCTCAGAAGCTCTGACAGTTAGGCCAGTGTTTTTTATGCTTAGGGGTCCATTATTTTAGCATTAACATTGCAAATATATTCCAATCAGGACCAGGGCCTATTTAGTGCCACACGCCATACAGACACATTTTGTTTTGTGTTTCTAATGCCGAGCACAATGGGATCCTGGTTCACAACTGGAGTTCCTAGCCAATACAAATAATAAACAAGAATCTCTGACCTGAAAAGCTTACAAGAAGTCTCAAAGTAGTGGAGTAACCTGCAACTCAGTGTGGGTGGCAGAAGCAAGCAAGACCTGAGTGAGTTCAGACCAGAAAATAATTGTTCTATTAACCTGGAGTGGATGGAAATTTTCTTTGGTATCTAAATTTAATTTATAAACTAACTGTAGTAATGCTGATCGTCTCTTGCCTCTAGCACTTCTATAGACTTCCTGCAAAGTTTATGGGCCTGGTTTTGCTTACTGGAAATTTTGCTATTGACTTCAATGGAAGTATGATCAGTCATTCTAAATCTGAATTGATATTTTTGTATATAATAATAAGGTATAGAACAACATGCAAATCCTAGTATGATGCCTGCGAAGTCCAATATTAACTATGGTTGACTGACAGTGTTCCAGGCCTTCCCGTATTGCTCTGTTTTAGACAGGGGTTGCACTCCGGTCTATTGTTGCATTGCAATGTTTGAATGCACAATAACTAGTAAAATCTATTAGTGTAAATTGGCATTATACACATAAATACTTCATGCAGGGAGGGAAGAATAGTCTATACAGTGGACATTTCAAAAAAAACAAAACTTGTATTAAAAGAAAGAAAAATATTGGTGAAATCAATATAATGTGCACATTAGGAGAGAATATATTATGGATGGGGAAACATATTTTGAGACCAAAACTCTAAGTGTTATATGTGCACATTTATACACACAACTGATTGCCTCCACAACTCCCATTGGGGACGCAAGAAGCTGCACACACCCATTGCTCCAGATGATCAGGTCTTTTGTCAATAAACAAACCATGGGCACTGAGTGTAACCGCCTGTTCCCATGCTCTGACCACATGCCCTTCCACCCTGGATGTGCAACCTATGTTGGGAGGATGAGGCACAGAGCACATATAACCAGCTCTATGCCAACCAGTGGGGGAATCCTCAGTTGCCTATTTAAGGCAGAGGTACTACTCCTCTGTGTGCTGCCCAAGTAGGGCAAAGGGACTCTAGTGTGAGTCAGTTTCTGGCCTCCTTTTATTTGCAAAACATGATTCAGACACATTACTGAACAAGAGTTACACTCAGCCTCTATAGGCTTTCATAACAGCTTTGTACCTGAATCTCAAATACAGGCAAAGGAATTCTCCTTTGGACCTCTGTGCTATTGCACACTTTTTGACCATATTAGGACACTCTGAATCCCAACGTGTTAAAGTGACAAAAATCAAGTTTAACTCCCAGAATATGAAACTGCCAATCTCCTGGTCACCAAACACCATTACTCCAGGCAGATCTGTTTGTGCTGATTGCACTGGAGAAACTGCCTGTTCTTTTAAAAGTAATATATAAGTAATGAAGTCTTACAAAACACAGTGTAGGCTTAGTAGTGCAGGGGTCAAAAAGGACTGCCTTGCCATGGACGATATAACAAAATTGGCCAGTAGAGTTTTCATAGTGTTCCTAAGGGAGACAGGATATTAGACCAATTGGACCAGTGCTCTAATAGAATAAGGCAAATCTTTTATTTAGATTACTCTTAAAATGTGAAAGTCATTACTTGATAGATTACTTTGTCAGATATCAAAATGAACTGTGTACCAACATTTATTGAACACGACAGGTAAATTTTTATGAATTAATGAAAACCCCATATTATTTGACCTTTTCAGACATGTTCACAATCCCCAAATGTCTTAGAGCAGTTGTTTTCAACCCATAGTCCACAGACCCCCGGATGTCCACAGACTATGTCTAAGATCTCCAAAAGGGTCCATATCTCCATTCAAAAATGTTTAGGTATCTGCAAATGAAGAAGTTTAAAACCACTGTCCATTGAAAACCACAGAAGAATGAACTCTCTGATGTAATCCAGATTAATAATTTGTGATGTCATGTAATTTATCTAGGAGAATTATGATGCACACATTTTTAGTGTAAGTTCACAAAAATCTACTTAAAGCAGAGGTATAACTTATTGGAGTCTAGGGCCCCAAAGTATGTAAACTGTAAGAGCTATCCATTTGTATGAGAAAATTACTTCCGATAGAGATACCTGAATAGTGGCTTAACTTTATTATAATACTACAAATGCATTTGAGAGAGATTTGGACCCCTCATAATAACACATATGGATTTATGAATTGTTAACACTCGGTTTTCAATTTCTACAAGAATAAACTCTATAGTGACAATGGGGGGGGGAGGAAGGATTCAATTTCATAGTCTGGTACATGTCTCAGATTGTTCCATTTAGTGGCTACAGCATGAAAATATCCTGTAATAAGGGTAACAATGCCCATAGAGAAAGATCTATTACTACAGTTGAGACAGCCCAGTTGTCAAAAGTACCAAAAAATGATGCAGTTAGCAGAGACTCTTTTTAAAATACGCAATATTAATCCTGGTCAATAAGGATGCCAATTAATTAACTGTATAGGTAGTTTAATGCCTTTTCCCCACAAACCACATGCAATATAAAGATGGGACCAAGTACCATATTACTGTTATGGCCCAATCCTGCAAGGTGCTGAGCAGCCTTAACTCCCACTGAAGACAAATGTTAATGAAAATGAAGGACTCTATTCTTCACAGGGGGTTCTCAGGGTCTCTAAGGATCAGGCCCATGAGATGTGGGGATGCTATTTTCTGTTCTATAACTGAAGTATTGAAGTCCAGCTGACCAACTCTCAGTAATGCCAACAAACTGCATACAAAATATTTAAGGACTAATAACCTTCTGCAGATGCTTCCTTGGCTAAAATAAAAATAGATAATTATTAAAATAAATAGGTAGCTGCACCTAACAGATGGTATGTCTTCAATTGTTTGGGGAGGTTGTTTTTCTTTTCCTGTTTGGAGCTAAACTTACATTATGCACCTCACTGCTGAAATAGAATTCTTGCAAAAAAGTCCTTTAAGGAACATTTGCTAATGAATCAAGCTCTGTATTTTCAGTGTAATGTGCATATAATCAGCTTTTAATAGCAATAAATCAATTCTGCACCTAAGTGAAAATTTGCTGAACTATCTGAATTAAATTCTAGTAGCTTGTAAGAGAAGGAGGAGGGCTGCAAAGTATAACAGTACAGAGAATGTAGTAATGCTAGTTTGATTTTGTACCATTTTCCAGTGCTTGGTAGAATCTGTAACATAAGCATATATTCACATTGTGTCATTTCTTCTTCTCATTACAGTCTTTGACTAAGAACACTTTGACCGAGGATTTTTAATCCTTCCGTCTGCAAAGGACACAGGTATCCAGCACTACCTTTACTTTCCATAGTTCTTTAACCTAAGTAGCTGATTTGCATGGTCAGGTTCTTTTGGTAAACGAGGTAGAATGGCAAGCCAATCAACATGCAGAATCTTTACAAGGTTGAAATAACAGCATACACTCTCAAGTGTAACACTGTGCATTCAAATTCATGAATCTCATTCCTGTATCAATGATTGTAATGAAACCTGAAAATGGAATAAAATGAACCAACTTGTATTACAATAAAAGACTGCAATATTATGATGCTCATTTGATTCTGCAGTGGGAATGCTTTATTTTTTAAAAACTTGAATTTTTATTTGAATTGATGCACAAGATTCTAATTTGTAATACAGCATGAGCTACCAGTCTTTTACAATTTTTCCTTAACCCTCTATCCTCTCCCATCCTCCACTAATACATTCCCAAATGTCTGGCATGTAACAATGTGTCATACAGAAAGGCAAAAACTAAGGAGGGAGTAATTTTTTCAAAAACACTTGAGCCTAATTTAGTTCTTCAAAACCAAAACCAGGGGAATTTCAGCTCAAAAACCTATTTCATCTACAAGTAAGGGATTTGGAAAACTGGTTCCAGTTTTATCCCATCTGTAATATATTAATGTACTAATATACATTATAGTATACTAATATACTAATCCTGGAACAATTTTTGAAAGAGAAAGTAGTTAAGGATATAGAGGTGAATGGTAATTGGGTTAAAATACAACATGGTTTTACAAAAGGTAGATCATGTCAGACCAACCTGATCTCCTTCTTTGAGAAGAAAACTGATTTTTTTAGACAAAGAAAATGCACTAGATCTGTTCTACCTGGATTTCAGTAAGGTATTCAATATGGTTCCACACAGGAAATTATTAGTTAAATTGGAGAGGATAGGGATTAATGAGAATTGAAAGGTGAATAAGGAACTGGTTAAGGGGAGACTACAATGGTTCATACTGAAAGGTGAATTGTTCAGCTGGAGGGAGGCTACTAGTAGGGTTCCTCAGGGATCAGTCTTGGGACCAATCTTATTTCACATTTTTATTACTGACCTTGGCACAAAAAGTGGGAGTGTGATAAAATTTGCGGATGACATAAAGTTGGGAAATATTGCCAATATGGAGGAGGACAAGAATATCATAAAAGAAGATCTGGAGGATCTTGAAAACTGGAGTAATAGAAATGGGATGAGATTTAATTGTGCAAAGTTCAAGGTCATGCACTTAGGGATTAACAATAAGAATTTTTGCTATAAACTGGTTACGAATCAGTTGGAAGTGACAGAGGAAGAGAAAGACCTGGTTGTATTGGTTGATCACAGGATCACTATGAACCACAAATGTGATGCAACTGTGAAGAAAGGCTAATGCAGTCCCATCAGGTGAGTTATTTCCAGTAGAAACAGGGAAGTGTTAGTACCATCATACAAGGCTCTGGTGAGACCTTACCTGGAATACTGTGTGCAATAGTAGTCTCCCATGTTTAAGAAAGATTATTCAAACTGGAACGGGTGCCAGGAAGGGTTATTAGGATGACCTGGGGAATGGAAAACCTACCTTATGAGATGAGACTCAAATAGCTTGGCTTGTTAAATCTAACCAAACGAAGGCTGAGGGGAGATAGGTTTGCTCTCTATAAATACATCAGAGGGGTAAATACCAGGGAGGGAGAGGAATTATTTAAATTAAGCACCCATGTGGACACAAGAAGAAATGGATATAAACTGGCCACCTTTCAAGTTTAGCCTTGAAATTACGTTAATGTTTCTAACCATCAGAGGAATGAAGTTCTGGAAGGGAAACAGTGGGGGCAAAAAACCTAACTGGCTTCAAGACTGATCTGGATAAGTTTATGGAGGGGATGGTATGATGAGACTGCCTGCAATGGCATGTAGCTGACCTGCAACTGCTAGCATTAAATATCTCTAGTTGCTGCTGATGGGACACTAAATAGGCAGGGCTCTGAATTACTACAGAGAATTCTTTCCGAAATATCTGACAGGTGGGTCTTGCTTACATGCTCAGGGTCTAACCGACTGCCATATTTGAGGGGGGAAGGAATTTTCCCCTAGGTGAGATTGGCAGAGAACATGAGGGGGTTTCACCTTCCTCTGCATATTGGGGCACGGGTCACTTGCAGGTTTAAACTAGTCTAAATGGTGGATTCTCTGTAACTTGAAGTCTTTAAATCATAATTTCAGGATGTCAGTAACTCAGCCAGAGGTTAGGGGTCTATATCAGGACTGAATGAGTGAGGTTCTGTAGTCTGCAATGTGCAGGAGGTCAGACTAGATGATCATGATGGTCCCACCTGAGTTTAAAGTCTACGAGCCTAATACATATAGTATGACTTTTTGAAGCTGTCATAGGTCTCACCCGCACTCTGAACTTTAGAGTACAGATGTGGGGACCTGCATGAACACTTCTAAGCTTAACTACCAGCTTAGATTTGGTCTCGCTGCCACCATCCAGATTTCTGAGTTATCTGGAAAACTCTGTCTTCCCCCCAAAAAACCTTTCCCTCCCTGGGTAGCCTTGAGAGACTCCTCCACCAAGTCCCTGGTGAACACTAATCCAAATCCCTTGGATCTTAAAACAAGGAAGAATTACTACTTCCTCCTCCCTTCTCCCCCCCCCTCCAATCCCTGGTAAGTCTAGATCCAATTCCCTTGGATCTAAAAAACAAGGAAGAATTACTCCTTCCCCCTCCATTTCCCCCCCCCCAACAATCCCTGGTGAGTCCAGATCCAATTCCCTTGGATCTAAAAAACAGGGAAAAAATTAATCAGGTTCTTAAAAAGAAGGCTTTTAATTAAAGAAAAGAAAGATAAAAGAAAAAAAACCTCTGGGAGACAGCATACAAGCTGATCTCACAGCCAACAGATTTAAAACACAGGATGTTCCCCTGGACAGAAACGTTAGTACACACAAGAATACCCAAATTTGATTACTCCCCTAATTGCACAAAGACAAGTTACAAAAGAAAATACATATACCTATTTATTCCTTTCTAAAACTTACTACTCTGATAAGAGGCTGGTTCCTTGATCTTTCTCACTCCGTCTGAAACTGAAACTGACTCTAAACAAAGGAAACTTCCCTCCTTCCTTTTGAAACATCTTCTTCTCCCATTGGTTCCTCTGGTCAAGTGTCAGCTAGATTAGGTGAACTTCTTAAACTTTTGCAGGTAAAAGAGGCATTAACCCTTAATTATCTGTTTATGACAGATGCCATTAAAGTCAATGGCAAAACTCCCATTGACTTCAATGGGACTAGGATTTCATTCTGTTTCAAAAGCGTCCACTGATTTTGATTGCCTCCATTTTTAACTAGAGACACATAAGTCAAAATTTAGGCATCAATAACAGAAAAAAATTAAAAAGAGAGCAAAACTAAATGAACGAAGTGAATTGAAACCAAATCATTACATCCGATAAAAGCAAGGGGGAAATTTCAGTTTGTTATGCAGCAACTGGTGAAGTTCCAATCATCCTTGCTTTGCAGCTTTCTCTAGTCTGAATGTCAATCAAGTTCTTGATGTGTAGGCCAGAAAGGGATATCTTCTCATTTAAAATAACTTCACTTTACTCTGATACTTGTAGGTAAAACTTGATGGTCTACATTTGGAAAAAATATCCACTTATGTTGCATATGTAAAACTGACAACTGCACACCTAAAATGGGTCACATTGTATACACTAACCTTTTCTACAATTGGCACTTCTCAACAGAAGCTACTGTGTGCCTAAAACCAATCTGGGCACACTGAGAGAATGGACATCGCTTTAGGGCTGCAATGTAGGTTTGTGAATTTAAAAAAAAACAGCATTAAGCACCTAACTTGCATGCCTAACCTGAGTAATTTGTATTTGCATAAGTATTCATGATTTCTTTCAAAGCTCTCTGTATGTAAAGGTTTCTTTTCTGTTGCCTGGGGACTGACAATTATAGCTTGATTTATTAGTTTTCCTGTCTATTAATTTTATACATAGTTTAAGAGACAAATTGTCAACTGTGACACAACAAAAGAATAAAAAACACTAGACAATATAGTACAATATGATAGTTGACTGAGAACAACCACCCAGCCTTGGGACAACAAGCAGTTACAGTTCCTCAGGACAGGGTTTGCAAACCTGAGACTGTCCTGGGCAAATTAGAGCTGTTGGTACATTAGGCATTCAATGTTAATCAATAATAGTGTTTCATATCTATGCTGGAGCACGCTGCAAAACAGGTGATGAAATACTAAAGTGAGAATGACTATGCAATGTTCAGTCTCTGAACATGCCCACTGTAAACTAGATTTTTCCAGAAGCCTGATGAAAGTCATGCTAAGCTGAGGGTTTGTGTGGCGCCTTTCATCAAACCAGATTCCTGAATGTGTACTTAAAATAACCATCCTTAGCATTTTTTTGAGCCTGCAAAACGATTTTTCAGCTCCTACACCTTGAAATGTACTGAGTCCTCTCAACCATGATCATGCCTCAGGGCTAGTCTTACGATTTTGGATGGGGTCACTTAAATGACTCTTTGGAGCATATCTGTATTAAACTAATTCTTTTTTATACATGTCGAAAGGTGCATCTGTTTCTCTATCCCTAGTCACCTGCTTCAGAAGTGAAGGCCAAAGGATTTTGAGCAGTTGCCAGCATTTAAACAGCCATTGCCAGAGATAATTCCCCAAGTAAATTGCAGGTCAGGGAATGCTGTGCGCTTTCTAGTGAACTTTAGCATATACACTGCACTGCCTCTGTCTGGTCTCTACATATTATTATCATCCCCATTTTAGAAATGGGGAAACACAGGCTGAAAGGTTAATTGTCTTGGCTCAGGCCACAAAAAGAGTACATTTAAGTGTCAGGATTAGTATTAAAGAGTCCTCTGTTCCCCCATTTCAGGTGTAATACAGTACCAGACCACAGACCACACTGTGATTACTTAGCAGGGGTGGCTCCAGGCCCCAGCACGCCAAGCGCGTGCTTGGGGCGGCAAGCCGTGGGGGATGCTCTGCCAGTGCCGCGAGGGCGGCAGGCAGGCTGCCTTCGGCGGCTTGCCTGCAGAGGGTCTGCTGGTCCCGCCGAAGGAAGGTTTTGGGGAAACCACAGTGAGCTAGGCACTGTATAATTCCTAGCTGGTGGCAGCAATTACCAGGTCCAAGCTGGTAACTAAGCTTGGAGGTTTTCATGCTAACACCCATATTTTGGACGCTAAGGTCCAGATCTGGGAAGAAATGTTATGACATGGTGGCAGAGCGGTGGGATAAAGATCGAATCCAGAAGCCAGTAGGAATATTATATTTTTCTTTTCTCTGCTAGGGGCTTTTAAGCAGAGAGGGTTTGGTTTTAAAAGGAACCAGAGAGAAATTTTTTTTCTGTTCTCTCCTGGCAGTAGCTTGCATATTAAGCAAGGAACTATCAAGCTGTGATTAAGCAGCAAAAAATCCTGTGGCACCTTATAGACTAACAGGCGTTTTGGAGCATGAGCTTTCGTGGGTGAATACCCACTTCTTCAGATGCATGTCTGTGATTAAGGGTCTTTTGTTATACCATAGCACTCTGATTGAGAGTTAAGTACCCAGCACAACACACGTGCAAATAAAGTGGTTTTTCTGGTTTACTTTACATTTAAAAGATTAGCTAGAAAAAAAAGGCACTGTTGCTAGGCAAACCCCAGGAGACAACAGAGCCAGCAGTTCAGATAATAAACACCAGAGGGCACCCCAACACAAGAAAATAGGAACCAAGACTTCTAAGGCAAAAATGGTGGCCAAGGAACAAATCAAAGACGCAGAGCACAGGCGAGATATGGACAAAAAACTACAAGAGATGGATCTGAGAGAAAGAGAAAAAGAGGCTACCCACAGGAGAGAGCTGGAACTCCTGAGGGAAACCCACCGGCAGGCCCTGGAATTAGAAAAGGCTAAGCAACAAAACACAGCCAATCCTAACAACCCTTCGCCAGTACTTGTTCCACAACACAGGAAATTTCCCACCTACAAGGCAGGTGATCACTGAGGCCTTCTTGGAAAATTTTGAAAGAGCCTGTCTTGGGTACAGCATCCCTGAAGACCAGTACATGGTGGAATTGAGGCCACAGCTCAGTGGACCCTTAGCAGAGGTGGTGGCTGAAATGCCAAAGGACAGAATGAACGATTATAAACTTTTTCAAACCAAGGCCAGATACAGAATGGGGATAACACCGGATCATGTCCGGTCTTGTGAGGTATGCCAAAGAGTGGGAAAGCCCCAAGACCAGGTCAAGGCCCCTCTCCAGCCACTCCCCATAATTGAGGTCCCATTTCAGCGAGTAGCTGTGGCTTTCTGGGTCCTTTCCCAAAAAAGATGCCCAGAGGAAAGCAGTACATACTGACTTTCGTGGACTTTGCTACCCGATGGCCGGAAGCAGTAGCTCTAGGCAACACCAGGGCTAACGCTATGTGTCAGGCCCTAACAGACATTTTTGCCAGGGTAGGTTGGCCCTCCGACATACTTACGGATTCAGGATCTAATATCCTGGCAGGGACCATGCAAAAACTGTGGGAAACTCATGGGGTGAACCACTTGTTTGCCACCCCGTACCACCATCAAACCAATGGCCTGGTCGAAAGGTTTAATGGAACTTTGGGGGCCATGATACGTAAATTCGTCAACGAACACTCCAGTAATTGGGACCTAGTGTTGCAGCAGTTGCTTTTTGCCTACAGGGCTGTACCACATCCCAGTTTAGGGTTTTCACCGTTTGAACTTGTGTATGGTCACGAGGTTAAGGGGCCATTACAGTTGGTGAAGCAGCAATGGGAGGGGTTTACACCTTCTCCAGGGACTAATATTCTGGACTTTGTAAGCAACCTACAAAACACCCTCCGACACGCTTTAGCGCTTGCTAAAGAAAACCTAAAAAATGCTCAGGAAGAGCAAAAGGCCTGGTATGACAAACATACCAGAGAACGTTCCTTCAAGGTAGGAGACCAGGTTATGGTCTTAAAGGCGCAACAGGCCCATAAGATGGAAGCATCATGGGAAGGGCCATTCACGGTCCAAGAGCACCTGGAAACTGTGAACTACCTCATAGCATTTCCCAATTCCTCACTAAAGCCCAGAGTATACCATGTTAATTCTCTCAAGCCTTTCTATTCCAGAGACTTACAGGTTTGTCAGTTTACAGTCCAGGGAGATGATGCTGAGTGGCCTGAAGGTGTCTACTACGACGGGAAAAAAGACGGTGGCGTGGAAGAGGTGAACCTCTCCACAACCCTGGAACGTCTGCACCGGCAACAAATCAAGCAGCTGTGCACTAGCTTCGCCCCATTGTTCTCAGCCACCCCAGGATGGACTGAACAGGCATACCACTCCATTGACACAGGTAATGTTCACCCAATTAGAACACCACCCTACCGGGTGTCTCCTCATGCCCAAGCTGCTATAGAACGGGAGATCCAGAACATGCTACAGATGGGTATAATACACTCATCTACCAGTGCATGGGCACCTCCAGTGGTTCTGGTACCCAAACTAGATGGGGAAATATGCTTTTGCGTGGACTACCGTAAGCTAAATGCGGTAACTTGTCCAATTGGACGACTATCTAATATCACGCACCGATGAGCTATTGGAGAAGTTGGGACGTGCCCAATTCATATCTACAATAGACTTAACCAAGGGGTATTGGCAAGTACTGCTAGACGAACCTGCCAAGGAAAGGTCAGCATTAGTCACCCATGCGGGGGTGTATGAATTTAATGTGCTTCCTTTCGGGCTTCAAAATGCACCCGCCACCTTCCAGAGCCTGGTAGATGGTCTACTAGCAGGACTGGGAGAATATGCAGTTGCCTACCTCGATGATGTGGCCATTTTTTCAGACTCCTGGCCCGAACACCTACTACACCTGGAAAAGGTCTTTGAGCACATCTGGCAGGCCGGACTAACTGTTAAGGCCAAAAAGTGTCAAATAGGCCAAAACAGAGTGACTTACCTGGGACACCAGGTGGGTCAAGGAACCATAAACCCCCTACAGGCCAAGGTGGAGGCTATCTAAAAGTGGCCTGTCCCAAAGTCAAAAAAACAGGTCCAATCCTTCTTAGGTTTGGCCGGGTATTACAGGCGATTTGTACCACACTACAGCCAAATCGCTGCCCCACTGACCGACCTGACCAAAAAGACCCATCCGAATGCAGTTAAGTGGACTGATGAGTGTCAAAAGGCCTTTACCCAACTTAAGGCGACGCTCATGTCTGACCCTGTGCTCAGGGCCCCGGACTTTGACAAGCCCTTCCTAGTAACCACGGATGCATCTGAGCGTGGTATAGGAGCAGTTCTCATGCAGGAAGCAACAGATCACAACTTCCATCCTGTCATGTTTCTCAGCAAGAAACTGTCTGAGAGGGAAAGTCACTGGTCAGTCAGTGAAAAGGAATGCTATGCCACTGTGTACGCCCTGGAAAAGCTACACCCATATGTTTGGGGACGGCGGTTCCAGCTACAAACTGACCATGCTGCGCTAAAGTGGCTTCATACTGCCAAGGAGAACAACAAGAAACTTCTTCATTGGAATTTAGCTCTCCAAGATTTTGATTTTGAAATTCAGCACATCTCAGGAGCTTCTAACAAAGTAGCTGATGCACTCTCTCGTGAAAGTTTCCCAAAATCCAGTAGTTAAAAAGTGTTCTTAAAATGTAAAAGCCTGTTAGTTATATACTTAGTGGTATATGTAAAGGTGCATGTGTTGTATTAATCTGTCTATTTTAAAGTTCTAGGAAGAAATCGCCGCCAGTGAGGTTCCCCACTGTCTGCAATTTGGGGGGCGTGTCATAAACAGATAGCTAAGGGTTAATGTCTCTTTCACCTATAAAAGGGTTAACAAACGGTAACCTGAAACACCTGACCAGAGGACCAATCAGGAAACAAGACTTTTTCAAATCTGGGTGGAGGGAAGTTTTGGGTGTGAGTTTGTTGTTCTTTGTCTTGGTTCAGTGACCCTCTCGGCTCTGAGAGTGATTTTTCTATCTCCTGGCTTTCTAATCTTCTGTTTCCAAGTTGTAAGTACAAGGATAGTAAGACAATAGGTTTATATTGTTTTATTTTGTATTTACATGTGTGTAGTTGCTGGAATGTTTTAAATTGTATTCTTTTTGGATAAGGCTGTTTATTCAATTTTTTCCTTTAAGCAATTGACCCTGTATATTGTCACCTTAATACAGAGACTATTTTTAATGTCTTTTTCTTTCTTTTTTATATAAAGCTTTCTTTTTGAGACCTGTTGGAGTTTTTCTTTAGTGGGGACCCCAGGGAATTGAGTCTGCAGCTCACCAGGGAATTGGTGGGAGGAAGAAGTCAGGGGGAAAATCTCTTTGTGTTAGATTTACTAAGCCTGACTTTGCATACCCTCTGGGTGAGGGGGAAGAGAGATTAGATCTCTCGGTACTTGTGTTTCTAGGACTGGAAGCAGGGAATCTCCTAGGGTCATCCAGGGAGGGGAGCCTAGGAGGAAGTAACAAGGAAACAAGGGGGGGGTTATTTCCCTTTGTTGTAAGACTCAAGGCATCTGAGTCTGGGGGTCCCCTAGGGAAGGTTTTGGGGAAACCACAGTGAGCTAGGCACTGTATAATTCCTAGCTGGTGGCAGCAATTACCAGGTCCAAGCTGGTAACTAAGCTTGGAGGTTTTCATGCTAACACCCATATTTTGGACGCTAAGGTCCAGATCTGGGAAGAAATGTTATGAGAGGTACAAAGAGCACCAGGCACAGAGGGTCCTGGACGACACCCTCAGAGGAATCCAGGACTTAAAAACCCTCCTGAGAGCTGGAGCAATTTGAAGATTACAGCAGATTCTTGGATGACCTGGGCCCAGGGCAAGAACTCCCATCCACCCCTCCACCTCTTCTTCTTATGTTACACCCAGACCTGGCCGGTTTTGGGTAGTGTTTGTGTGAGTATGAAAGTGGGTTAGGGCTTGGGGCGCTAATGCTTTCTTTCTTCCCCTGAGTGACTGGGAGTGTTCCCAGCACTCTCTGCTGTATTTTATTAATAAAGCTTTAAAATTTAGGCACTTGGTATGCCTCATCATCTCCTCCCCAAAAAAGATCCTGTGGCCCAGCCTGATCAACTATGGCCCAGGCAGATTGGTAATGAAAATCTGTCACATCATGATATGTGTATTACGGCTGTTAAGTGATTTAAAAAATTAATCACGATTCACTGCACTATTAAATAATAACAGAATAGCTTTTATTTAAATATTTTTGGATGTTTTCTACATTTTCAAATGTATTGATTTCAATTACCACACAGAATACAAAGTGTACAGTGCTCACTTTATATTTATTTTTATTACAAATATTTGCACTGTAAAAAACAAAAGATACAGTATTTTCAATTCACCTAAGACAACTACTGTAGTACAATCTCTTTATCATGAAAGTTGAACTTACAAATGTAGAATTATATACAAAAAATAACTGCACTCAAAAAAAAACCAATGTAAAACTTTAGAGCCTACAAATCTACTCAGTCCTACTTCTTGTTCAGCCAATCGCTAAGACTAACAAGTTTGTCTACATTTGCAGGAGATAATGCTGCCCACAATGTCATCTGAAAGTGAGAACAGGTCCTCTGGAATGGTGGCTAAAGCATGAAAGGGCATACGAATGTTTAGCATATCTGGCATGTAAATACCTTGCAATGCTGCCTACAAAAGTGCCATGTGAACGCCTGTTCTCATTTTCAGGTGACACTGTAAATGTAAACAAACATTTTCTTAGCAACTGGCTGAACAAGAAGTAGGACTGAGTGGAGTTGGCTCTAAAGTTTATATTGTTTTGTTTTTGAGTGCAATTATGTAACAAAAAACACTACATTTTTAAGTTTTATATATATATAAAAACAGAATGGAACATCCAACCCTAGTGACTGATTTACAGCAGGATATTTTCATATATACACTTTCAAGGCTCTTTGCAAGTAAAAGGGTGAGAAACATATTTTTAGAAAAAGGTCAAAACTGTGATTGTCCTTTATATTTCTAAGTTTCCAGAATACAAGTAGGTGGCTTTGGCTTCCAGGGCTCTAAAGACTGACTATGCTTAATGGACATTACAGACATCAACCCTCCACACTTTTATTGCAACTACTAAATCCTACCTAAGAGTCAAAGGAAATAAAAACTCAGTCAACATACACTGGCACCTAGTGCCCAAACTGTATGGACTCCTGTATGCTGTGATTCTTAATGAACACAACAAATAACTAGTATGCGAGTGCGGGGATTACAATCTTACTGAAGTACAATCGGGGCAAAATAGTATATTTAAGTTTGTACAGTGATACAATCTTTCACTGTAGCTATGCCATAGATAGCTCAATATTTTGCTGCTGCAAATACATGTTCAATCTATATGCTAAAACCCTCATGAACATTGTTTTCAGAGTTCTGTTCTATTCTATTCATGTTTTATGCTATGCCATCTCTAGCCTTCCATTAAGACTAGCATCTTTCAAGAGTTGCTGGCTGGGTACAAAATCCACTTTTCTAAAGTCATGTTACACAGCTGTCTCCCAGCTCCTCAGGTTCACCAAACAGACTAAAGAGGTGCAATGCCAAACCAAAAAAGACATTTTTGAATTACAGGAGTACAAAACAACATTTGAAACCACTTTCTATTTTTTATCTGCAAATCTATACATTAAAAATGGCTATAATGATTTTTTTTTCAAGTTTAATAAAAATAAACATATTCCCAGGCTGAACCTTAATCATGTCATGTTAGCAACAAATTTGTTCGTTATTTTCAGAACTATTATAATCACCAGATAAGCGTTTATAATGGAAAAGCAATGTAACTAGTACTACCTCTAACCGAAGAGTGCCACTATAATATTGGAGCCCCCCTCACATCATATTAAGTCTATTTTTTCTAGGACAAAACCATTACATACAATAGCGATGGGCATATTAGCGTATCATAGAGCTTGAGATAAAGCTAAAAAGGGATTTAGATAAAACAGATGGACCTGGAGAAGTGACAAGGACTCACTTTCAGATCAGGGCACTGAAATATTTTCTAGTGCTTCATCACATATAGAACTCTCCCTTGAGTTTTTAACATGACAGGATTGGCTGCTGTGCTGAATTTGAAACCTGAGAGATATTGAAACATGACAAACCATAGGGATCTGAAGAGTAACCACATGAAAGGGGAGTTTCCCATGACAACCAAATATAATCTCAAACTCTTATATACTGACTTTAAATTCATTATGAGCTCAACTCTTTACCTGCTTGAGACACACAGGAGGCAGCCAAATTCTTAAGGACCACTACTAACACTTCCACATGGAAAATATCTGGCTTGTGTGAAGTAAAAAAACTCTGTGACAGATATTGCAACCACATGAAGTATCTTTGGGACCACTGTATTAAGTTTATGAATGGTTTATGTACAATTGTGTTATACTCCATAGGGGAGGATTACCACAAATCCTCCAGGAACTAAAAACAGTATGTTATTAAGGCGAGTTATTGAGACCAAACAACTCCAGAGAGGTACCACCCCCGGCATGTATCATGATAAATGGAATTGGAGTTAGAGAATTCAGGTTCCCTGGAGGGACTGTTATTGAATGGACACCAGTGGAACAGGGAATGCTGGGAGCTAGGCCACACCGAGAAAGCAATGCACAGGGTTAATAAATGCTATGCACCTGTCTCAACAGGTGGGGGAACTTGATGGGGCTGGTGGTGAAAGGGGCATAGTAACAGCAGCAAGGGAGGGAGACACTCGCTAAGGGACACTAGGTAGATCCTCCCCCGGGAGTCTCTGGCACCTATTGGCTGTTGGGGGAGGGGTGCTGACTGGCCAGCATTCCCCAGCTCTCAGGATCTAACGAACCATGGGAGGCGGGGTTAAGAGAAGTAAATGACCTGGAATTTTGGTGATGGATCTCAGGCTTATGGGATAGGGTCAGACCTTGTGGCCCTTGCAGGACAAGGTGAGTCCTTGTGGCTCTTGTAGGCCCCCTATCCCCTCATGGGGAGGAAGGTGCTGGGACCCAGACAGAGCTGAGTCCTGGGTGGAATGGGCTGGGGAAAGCCTACCCTGAGTTATAGGTTATACAGTAAGGAGTCCTGTAACCCTCACACTGGAACCAATAAAGTACCTGGTATAGGAGAGTATGGGTGATGGGTGGGTAACACCCCTTCTCTGTGTTCAAATTTACCAAAAGTTGTGACCTGGTGCTCAATGCGCGTATCTGTCCTCATTTTGCCACTGTTTCCACATCAATGTTCCATTTGTTCTACGTAACCTGCATTCAGCTTCACTCTTTGCTAATGAAACACTGAAGAGGTTTGCATATACTGTTTCAAACTGGGTATTCCATAGACTCACACAAAGAAAGGGATTTTGGTTTAAAAAGCTGAGCTTGAACTGTCACAGGGCTTTCTTTCTCAGCCAGCAAATGGACATGAACTTTTGTCCAAAGGGGCCTCAATCCTGCTGAAGGACTTTGGGCTACCAGGGCCCCACAAGGCTGATGAGTGACTCCTGGTATGTTTAGTGTACATTTAAATCTGCTTATTGGGTTTTTTTATGTTCTGTCTGTGATGCTTTTTCCCTATGAATAAATGTGCTTGCTTAGAAAGAGCTGTTTGGATTACTGGTAAATCACATCTATCATAGCCCTCAGAGAGAAAGCAAAGCCCAGGTGCTGGCCATTAGGCAGACTGGCTTGCTGGAGATAGTATAATGTAAGACAGAGGGCCATGCAACCTTAAAATCCCTGCTCAGAAGGCAGTGGGACATAGGTCCCTGCCCAGATATAGGTGGTGGCTAGAGGTCTGAGACCTGACTGGGCAGTCCTGAAGTAGACCATGAAGGAGTAATATAAGAGCAGTCAGCCTAAAACTGTGACAGATTCTGTATTCAGCAAGCAATTCTACAGCTACCTGTCCATCCCGTGTCTATGGGCTCTGGACAATATGAGTTAAAAGTGAATAGGCAGAACTGGACCACAGGAATGTTCAGGCACCCTGCTCCTTATATCATACCTGTGCTTTCACACACAGCAGACACTGGAGTTGGATGTGGGTAAGGGCAAGAAAAATACATTCAGGCACTGACCCAGAGTATCAGGTACTGTGCAGGAAATTCCTATGTTATCTCCTGACCAGTTGAACACGATTGCTCTGAAAAACCCACAAAAACCCTTATGTAGCTGGTCATAGCTATTCTGTAGTGACCATATGTTCAATTAGAGATAAACTACAGAAAAGCAATTACACATAGAGTGGCAGCACCTCACCCACATGTTGCCATCTCTTTGCTCTGGGAGTGTTAAGCAGCAATGTGGAGGCAACACAGTTGACGGGTACGAGATGCACAGAAGTCCCTGTCTCCTGTATCTTATTGTACATAGTGGATCAAGATGTCATGCACTATACCGTATGTAAAACAGATGTGGTTTTGCTGTCAACATAAGATATTTTACTTCAACTGAGTCCATTGTGTCCTGCTACACTTTCAACAGAGGTTGTTTGGTGACTGTCATCTATGCTCATCTGCTACTGACCAGCTGCCTAGGTGTCCTGTCACATGCAGAGAGATGCCCCTTCCATTTGCTGGCCTTCATTCTTCTGACTGACTCAATAGCCTCCCTCATCAATTTAAGCAAGAATTTACACTCCCACTCGAATATACAGGTACTGAGGGCATGTATTTTCCTACAGTGCCTACTGTGGAGCTGTGTGCCATACTCGTCTCTCTCTAGTTTTCATGCAAATATACTGAATTGAGCCCTATGTATTTAGCGAGACAATCAGCCAAGTTAGGAATTTTCTGCTTGAGATTCTATTAAGTTGGCATGTGGGCCTTCTTCAAGAACAGGGAAATGATGTACAATAGCAATTATGATTATTTTATAGCTGTAAGTGAATAGCTTTAGCCAACAGTTATTCTGTAAATGGTGTGTAATTATTTACATTAAATCAGCTAACAGAATTGCTATGGAAAAAGCAGTTCTTAGACAAAAGAAGGTTTGCCCAGATTGTAATCTGAGTGCCACAGATTTCTGCTCATATTGCTAAAATTAGAAGGGTCCATTCTCACATTCTTATGTGAACAGTACCTTCTTCCATGAGTAGTCCTATTAAAATCAATAGGGTTACTTGCAGAATTAAATATTACTCATTCTGGCAGAATCAAGTCCCAGCTGATTATTAAGGGAATTGATATGGTACTACAGCATTCTCACTTTTGTAGTATAAGTATTCCTAGAATTCAACAATGCCTGTTACTTACAGGTATACAATTAAACAGCAGGGGTAGGAGAAGTAACTGAAATTGAATTAATTACCAGATTCTAAGCTATATTGACTTTCCTATCCCCACCCCCTCCACAGACATTGGAAATGAACTCCACTGAATACAGGCAGAGGTACAAAAGTGAGAAGAGCCAGTCCTACTGCATGATCTCCTCCTTCCTCAAAGCTGTGGAAACCACAAAGGGTTAGCTACTCTCTTTGACATTATATCTCCCCCGCCTCCCCTAATCGCACAGGATTTTGGCAGGTAAACTATTGTGTCCATGTCAGCATACACTTATTTGCTTTCTCCCCCTACACTGCACAAACCCTACCTTTCCTCCCACACACCGTGTCCTCCTGCAGGAACTATGCTGTTAAGGAACTGGAAGGGCCCAGGGAGAACCAGGAGTTAGTACAGAGGCACATAGCCTTCACTCCTACAGCCCTAGCCTCCAGGGAGAGCCAAACCCTGCTACTTCCATAGAGACAAACCATAGTCTCTCCAAAACTAGAAAGGGAATGACACTACAAGTACAATCTTGTGAAGTGCAAAGCCAGAATCAAATCTTTGTGACACCTATTTCTACATAGATGAAAGCTCATTTCATTTTAAAGTTTCTTTCTAACTCATTTATTTGGCAATGAGAGGACCTATAATTACAGACCAAAACACAATGCTCCTTCTGACGGGAAACCCAAGGACACATAATAAGTACATACAAACTGCAATAATGTACTGCTAACCTTTATATATACTAAGCTAGCTATCCTTATAGTCATGATGAACCATTGTACAAATTGGCCTATTTTAGTTTTATTTTTTGGCCAATTCAAAAGCCAGTAGTACTAAAGTCATTTCATAATTCAGACTGACAGATTAAATCTGCTCTTTTGTGTTTTATACCACATGTCATTCTTCATCGGAACCTACCATATATTGCCACGAGGACCTTTTCTGCTCATCAGATATATCTGGGCTTTGTCCATAAAC
The DNA here is from genome assembly GCF_007399415.2 of Gopherus evgoodei. NCBI lineage: Eukaryota > Metazoa > Chordata > Testudines > Testudinidae > Gopherus > Gopherus evgoodei. The sequence continues at coordinate 309,486,950 of NC_044322.1, read as the reverse complement.
ACTTAAACGCTAAATATTTCAACCAAAGAAACTAGTTTCTTTTCTGAATGAACTTCAAAATTCCGCATTCCAATCACAAATATTTTTAGGGCTTGTCTACACTTACTGGGGGATTAACGCACAGCAATCGATGCATCAGCAGTTGATTTAGTAGGTCCAGTGAAGACCTGCTAAATTTACTGCAGATCGCTCTCCCGTCGACTCCTGTACTCCACCAGATCAAGAAAAGCAGGGGGAGTCAATGGGAGAGCATCTCTTGTCAACATCACATAATTTGGACCCCACGCTAAGTAGATCTAAGCTAGGTCAATCTGAGTTATGCTATTCACATAACTCAAATTGCGTAGTTTAGATTGAATTTCGCCTGTAGTGTAGACAAGTCTCTCTACTCTTTCATATTCTTTTTACATTTATCTTACATAAAGTTACTACAGCCAAAAACATTCCAGTATTTATTAATTGTCTGATTGCACTTTTCTGTCAGTCCTCTTATTTTCTCTTTCCTTTGATGGATATATACTTTCCTTAGACTTCCGTCCAATAATAAAACAAACATCATGCAGCACCATTCCTTGATTCTCTTTTTATATGCCTATTTTTACATGTTGTAGAGTGATCTGTTCACCCACTCCACGTCTCCTGTAACTTGATGCAAGAGGAGTCCATGTTGGACTGTCTGGTCATTTGTGTTTGTGCAGCACCCAGTGCAAAGGGATTGGGGATTTTGGACACCAGCTGAGTATAAATGATACAGAGCCTGAACTTCAGAGACAGAATGATACAAAAGTATTGCTCACAGTAGTGGTTTAAAAAAACTAAGTTACACCTGCTGTCCTTATTTTGGTGCTAAAATCTGAGAACACAATTTTCTATTAGCAGTGAAAACAATTTACTTCAATGGGATTATGTACGTGTGTAAGTATTTTACTGGACTCTGACAAGCTCAGCATTTGGCAGGATCAAACCCATAATGTTCAAACTTTTCATTCGTCTCTAATTCATGCTGTAGTTGTCCATGAAAGTCCTAAGATAAAGAAAGGCAGTTCAAAATGCAACAAATACTCTTGCAATCATGAAATTCTGACTATTTGCAGAGAGGAAGGCTGCACCTTCTTTCACCCTCCTTGATCTATGGAAACTATATCATACTGTGTACTCATAAAGGAAGAAGTATAATTATTAATAATATCTGGTATTTATATAATGCCTGCCTTCTAAGGAAGTCAAAGACCTTTATAATGAACAGTGAAGATAGCACATCCACTAACAGATTGTGCTGTAAAGTTATCCTATTGTTCAATTGTTATTTTGTTTTGAAAGTATGCTGTTATATCTGATTGTCAAGTGATTCCATAGGAAGTTTTAGGGCAGGCCTACACTTAAAACGCTGCATTGGTGCAGCTGCACCTCTGTAGCGCTTAAGACGCTCCTATGCCCACAGGAGAGCTTTTCCTATTGGCGTAGTTAATCCACCTCCCCAAGAGGTGGTGGCTATGTCAATGGGAGAAACTCTCCCACTGACATAGTGCTGTCTACATAGAGGGTTAGGTCAGTATAACTATGTAGCTCAAAGTTGTGGATTTTTCATACCTGAGCAACACAATCTGTATATAGTCCTGCCTGGGGTACCAGAGTTGTTCCTTGCAGTGTCCCAATACGTCTTTTGGTTGCTATAAGCGAATATTACAACTGATACTTCAACATGGCTAAAGCACTTTTCCCTGAGAAGCAATTTACTGGTTATGCAGATGAGACTGGAATTTGCTAGTACTTGACAGACTTTGAGCTAATGATCACTGTGATCAAGTGCGCTGATAAGAAAACAGCATAATACCTAGTATTTAGATGGTGATGTCAAAGCCTTTTCCCAGCAGATTCCTAATGTGGATCATGGATCTTGTACACAGTCATGCAAACATTTGTAAGACTACTGAGGGGGATTGCACTTTCTGAAATACTAGAAAGACACAACATGCAATGTACCTCACCCAGTGCACTAAATGCCAGTATAATAACTATGTGGGTGAAACCAATCACTACGCTCTTGAATTAACTTACACAGGAATATGATAAAAGACAAAAACACCCTATCACCTGTAAGTGAACACTTTTCACAAAATGATTACTCTGTATCTGAGCTATCAGCCCTCATCCTCAAAGGAAACCTACACAACACTTTCAAAAAACGAGCCCAGGAACTTAAAATTCATAACTTAGCTAGACACTAAAAATCATGCTCTTTATAAAGACCCTGGATTTATGGTTTATTACAAGAATCTGTAACTCACTAACCCCCCTTGGGTGAAGATGGTCTCATTCACCCAGTGGTTAACGGGCCACTTCACTTTAAATGGTCCCTTAGTTTAGCACAGGCATCAGCAACCTTCAGCCGGTGGTTAACAGGCCACTTCACTTTGAATGGTCCCTTAGTTTAGCAAAGGCATCAGCAACCTTCCGCACACAGCCCATCAGGGTAATCCAAAGGTGGGCCACGAGACCTTTTGTTTACATTGACCATCCCCAGGCACGGCCCTCCGCAGCTCCCGGTGGCCACGGTTCCCCACTCCCAGCCAATGGGAGCTGCAGGAAGCAGCAGCCAGGAAGTCCCTGCAGTTACAAATGTGAAAACAGATAGTGGAGTTAGTGGAGTTTCCTTAAAGGTATGAGCTGTTAATTTCCAACCTCAGAGTGACTCCTTCATACCAGGTGCAACTTGGTGGGCTGAACTGCAACGCTACATGTTTCCTCAATGCGGCTGTAATTGTCTCAATCCTTTTATCCTTCAGTGACTGCACCACCACATACTTTCAGGTGTCATACGCAACCAGCAAATACCAATTTCCAGTTTGTGTTCTTCGTTGTTGGCCTTTCAAGTCAACCTGCATGAAATCCCAAGTTTTACAAGATTCGACCATTTCCTCTAAAAAAGTTTTTGCCATACTTGTGTTTGTGGTTGCTTGGTTACTAGTATATATACATATTTAGCAACACCATCCTTTTTAAAAGAAGACTTTCCTCCATTTTCTATTTAAAAATGTGTGCTCCCATCAGCAACAGTGAAGTACTTACAATTATGGTGCAATTACATTTCTGCAGTGATGGAAACCCTTGTAGCTACATAGTGCTTGATCTTGATCCTTTTGAAGTCAGTGGCAAAAGTACTAATGACTTTAATAGTGCAGGATCAGTCTGACACAGAATAAGAGGGTTTTAGTGGCTGTGAATTTGGAATGTCGAATTATTTTTCAACCTGAAATTGCATCTGGAACCATTTAGATTCCACTGAAGGGACCATGAAAGAATGAAACTAGATTCATAACTCATTAGTAAATTATATCTCCTGGGAATACAGGTGCCCATGAGAATTAATTCTGAAAGAAAATTTTATCCAAATACCTAATTAGGTCAGAAAAAAAATCATGTGTTAAAAATTGATATGAGATCCAATTCTGCAATCTCTTCTCAGGCAAACTTACATTTAAATGCCTTTTTCTCCAGGTAAGGATTGCAGGAGAGAGACCACTATGTTACATTCGCTTTTCCCTTTTGTTTCTTTAATTGTCCTGTGACTGTTAGCTGTCATGCCTCCACTGTTCTGAAACGTTTAAAGATAATGATACATTCCACATTCAGTTCTTTTATGCTTTTTAAATAGATGTAACAAGAATATTTGTTCTGAATAGGATTGAATTAGGGGCCTGATTCTGCTCCCATTCAATTTTGCCAAGAACTTCAATAGGAGGAGCAACATGATTAACAAATAATCAATAGAAACTACACTGATTTACGCCAACTGAGGGTGTAGCCCAAAGACACTCTTGATATTAAAAATAGCAAAATCTCATGTAGTTAAGCTATATGAAGAGAAGACAAGAGGGAAGAGAGCTAGTAAAGAATCCAGGATTCTTTCATTCTGTTCATTTCAACCACTTGTTATTTGGCTCTTTCAGAATATGACTAAGGATTTAGGTCTCTGACTATGGCCCTGGCAAGGGTGAGGAAAATAAAATAAAAAATTTTGCATTCAGCAAATTCATATATAGGAAGTAAAGATGGTCTCATTCGCCCGGTGCTTTATTCTCTAAGACTGAAGATGATTAAATAGACCACTGGTCTAATACAGTATATTCCTAAATGCAAGTAAGAAAAATGTAAGCCTGTCCATCAAGAGAAGACTGTCTTTATTGTCAGAAAATCAGTCATGTAGCCATATAGCAATTGGGGAAAAGTATCCAATCCTGCAACGTGTTGAAGGCTTCCCAAGAGATGCTGAGTGCCCTCAGCAACCACTTTAGACAAAAGTATTTTTATTAGATATAATAAGGGGACCAGGGAGAAGAATCACAATAAAAAAAAGCCTGAGAGTTTAAGGTCCTATCGGTCCCATTTGTTTAGGGTCCTTGACCTTTAACAGAAGCATTGTATCTGATTAGACTGCGATGTAGTTCCCAGATACATTGCCAGTTACACAAAGAGAAAGGCAGTAGTTAAAAAATCTCCAGTGATTTTTAGTCGCCCTCGTAATCTGTTTCTCCAAACACTGGGAAAATATACAATAAAATGGACTATTCTTGAAAATGGCCAGTTCTATTACCATTGAAGTTAATGGGAGTTTTGACTTTTTTCCCCAATGAAAACAGGATGGGGCCTTAAAATGGAATAACTAGCTATACATTAAAACTATTTTAGGACTCAAACCATGGAGCCACACAAACATGTTGCCATTCTAAGAACTCTCCATTCATGTAGAAGTCGAAGCTCTGAAATAATGAGCCCATTTCTGTTTAAATATAGCATGTGTCAATTCGTTCCTTTTTGAAGGCATATGCCGATGCTTCAAAGTTAATGATCATAGTGACACATGCTGGCTGTAGCAGGGAAATACACCACTATGGAGATTCCCCTTTAAAAAGCCCTTCAGTGACTATTAGATTTTGGATCAATTATCTCATTAATGCAAAAGTAACAAAGAATTTCTGTTCCCACATTATACCTCTCTCAAATTACAACTGCTCTCTCTGGGTAGCACTACTTCTTGCCTGTTGCACAAGAAATCATTTCAGAACAGAGTAAAAACTCCTAATCCAACAAATGATGCGAACAATCAATCCTCTATGTTTTAAAACTGCAGAGTGATGCAGGGCTTTATTCTCACTCCACCATATGTTGAACCATCTTCCCTGCTCCTGTTTAGCCACATTTTAAAAGCACATTGTAGCAGCTTTCAGATGACAGACCTACTTTCAAACATCCATCTTTCAGGATTGTTTTTTAAATGAAGGCTGAGATTTCTTTCCCTCAGAATTTAATTCTGGTCAGCAGCTTGATTTAAAATCCCATGACATTTTAAAACTATAATTGAAAATTAATTTGAAAATTAACAGGTATAGACAAAATAACCCTACCCAATGAGTTTAAATGATCTTTTTATCATTATTATTTCATTAAAAAATGAGAACTAGATTATACATTGGTTTTATTATTTTGGAATTAAGTCCTGAAATTCATTTATTCAAACTGTGACAAGACTACTGCTTCTCTCCTTTGGCTGTCATGGGAAATAATTGGATTTTTTAAAACCTGGCCAAAATTCATTCATTCTTTCTCTCTTGCAATGGGTGCAACATTACAGTTCAAAAGGGACTCTTTTGTTCCCCGCAAATGTTCACGTTTTTAGCTCCTTGCCTCAAGTCTCTGGACAGTTCATTTCAGCATTTTGGTCTATTCACATAAAACTTTCAGTGAGTATTTTCTTGGCTAGAACTGGAGCTTAGTTTAGCGTTTTCCAGCCAAATCAATTGCCCCCAGCTCAGAAAAGTGTGTTGTTATTATTCATTGCTCCCCACGACTCACAAAATAAACCATCTGCCATCATCGTCCCTGCTGTACATTAATTAAGTTTCCATCAATCAAAAAAAATGGGCAAGAGAGTGAAAGAACAGTAGGCAGGGAGAGAGAGAAAAAAAAACATGATGCTTAAAGAGCAGCAAGCAACCTTGCTATTAAAAATGGATCATCTGTGCATCATCCCTCGGGAATAGCGTCAGCCATCAAGCTAATGCAAAAGTTCAGTCAAACACATTTGCCAGCAAGTTCAGAAATTATTCAAATAGCCTTGGCTGACCCCAGCCTAGAATATAGGAAAGATTCTCCATACCTTGGAAGAGAAATGCTTTGCTCCCATTGTGCAGCCCTTGGACCTGCAGCACTCCAGCTGTGGAATTTCCCAGCTGCAATTCTGACAGCACATCAATCTGCAGCGAGGGGTCCACACCAAACCCTAAAACTGACCCAGAAATGATTAGTTACTCCATTTGCCGAGCATTTAACTTTTCGACAGCGTAAAGAAACAACAAAGAGAACAAGTCGGTTACTCCCCTAGCTCCTTCATAGCCTAGTACCTGTAATCAGCAGCGCCTGGGAGAGACAAGCACTCAGCCCGACTGACATGACCTACTTTAACATACATCTCTCCATAAAGTTCCATTTTGACTCAAAAAGCTACACGAGTTTCCGCCAGAAAATTCATGAGAGTTCCCCTCCCAGACTGTTGTGAAGAGAGGAATCGCACTGACTGCTCTTATTCCATCTGTTTCTTCCTAGATTGTGGGGAGAGTTGTGGGATTTGGGAGATGGGGGGAGGGAAGGTTGGTTGGTTGGGTTTTCCTCTCAATCTCTCTGTCTCTCTCTTCCTTCATGCTGCTTTTCAAAATTCGGGGCTTCCACTTACCTGATCTCAGACAGAGGAGAAAGCAGAAGGTGCTTAACCAACTCGCGGACTCCATGGTACGGAGCCAGTCAGTGCATATTCCTCCTTTGGAAGCTGTGGGGAGCAAAATCTCAGAGCCACGCACCGGAGCCGCCTCCTCTTTCAATAGAAAGCTCGGACCCAACAGGCGAGCGAGCAACTTAGCGTCCCCAATGCGCGCAGCATTGCTGAGCCCTGAGCAGCCGCCGCCCCAGCCGGAGCCTGCTCGCCCCACGAGCCAGGTGCTGATGCCCGAGCACACGGTCAGGCAGAGACAATGGAGAGCCCAGCGGGCTGCGAGAGAATAAATTGCTCCTCTGGGGCGGGGGAGGAGGCTGGGACGCTCCCGTGGCCCTTGCTCCCACGGGCTCTGTTACCAAGCGCAGCTCCTGGACTCACGAGCAGCTGGCGCCGCCGCTTCCCCCTCGCGGGCTCCCGCTGGAGCTCCAGTCTCCTCCAGTCTCCTCCCCACGATCGGAGCGGGGCACTCGTGGGGCGGCGGGGGGCTGGGCGGCGGCCTTAGCCTTGGGCCAATAGTTGCAGGCAATGGGGGTTGTCCGTCCCCCTCTCCCCCCCCGCGTTTCGGCCCCCCCAAGTACGCTGCTAGGTTAATGCCCAGAGCCCCAGGCTTCCCGGAGTGCTGCCTCAGATGGGGCCCTCCCAGCTGCCCCATCCACTCCCTTAACAGGGATGTCCAAGGGTGGGGAGTCCCCATTCCCATCATCAAAAAGGGGATAATGGGCAGAGAGATGGGGAGCCTCAGTTACCCCTCAGCACCCCCCACCTAGGGGTTAATGGGCAGAGGGATGGGGTAATCAGTTACCCCTCAGAACACTCCCCAACCTAGGGGCTAATGGGCCAAGGAATGGGGGATCTCCAGCATCCCCCCAGCTTCCCTCTCTGCACCCTACTGGCCGCTAATGGTCAGTGGCGTGGGATGGGGGATCCCATCAATATAGGGAACATTGGGATGATCTTCATGCACCTCATTAAGGGGAAGCCTGTGTGGGCCCCTCCGGCCCCCGGACCATGGTGTGTAGGGCAGGGAGAGCGCAGCTTTTCCCTGCACACCCCACTGGGCCTCTAGCTAAGGGCAAGGCAGCAGGCAGCCCTGCCTGCAGCAAGTATGGGATTGCAGCTTCCTGAGTGCTCTGGAAATAGCAGGTGGCATGGGGGTGTGAGTGGTAGCCATGAGAAAGAAGGTGCGGGTTCATCCTGTGTGAGGAACTGGAGCTGTCCGGGAGGGGTCTGGCCAAGGCAGGACAGGAGAAGCGCTGACATGCCCTTTCCATGACAGCATGTGAGATTCAGAAAAGTCCATTTGAACATTTCTAATGGGAACCCTTCCAGAGAATTGAAGCCTCTTACAAGGTAGGCCGCTGCAGTGTCGGAGGGACACTGGCAGAGGGCTCAACATCCCTCTGCCTCAGGTTACAGAGGGGGTGAGACACATACCCCGCATGCCTCCCAGGGAAAATTGTGTGGAAGTTGCCTATTAAAATACCCTATTGAAAAGCCTCCAAGGTGTGAGAAAGCTGGTGAATAACCACCTCACACCAAACAATGCAAACTGTAATTTCCCCATTGGATGATGGTTGCTGATCTTTTAATAAGTACTTGTACCACTTACTGTTTGATAGTGATGCTGCTTTACCACTTTATTTTCATGTTCTTGTTAGGAATCAGTGTCAAAATATTAAAGTAAGAACCCTAAGTACTATTCCAATATATCATTTTCTAGGCTTGTGTAAAGTCTCAGATTGATCATTGAGCACAAATAATAATAAAAATCCGATATCTCCAGTAATTAAATAAAACTTGTGTATGAAGTGGCACATCAGCCAGTACAGTGATCTTTCAGAGTAAGGAATAAACTGGTATCCAAACTGGATTGCCAGAGGGTAATATTACAGATGAGTATATTACATATGCTCCCACAACAAAACTTCCACACGCTATTTCACCAAATTAAGATGAGAAACTGGACAGACCACATCTATTTTGTCTGATAACAACCAAAAATATATTTTCCTCTTAAGAATGGGTGAAAATTCAGTTTGCCTATTTGACATTTTTATAGGAAAATAGAAGATTTTTAGAGAGGACATTTTGAAAATCGCAAAGATAGGTATGATAAAGTGCCTACCCCACACAGTTGTAGAGGGATTAATCATGCCCTGCCCCAGAAGAAGCAATGGAGGTGAGTCCTCTGAACGGCCCAGACATGCTGCATGAAGCACAGATAATCAGGGAGGAGTTTCAGGAAGCAACCAATCCAGGCCTGGCCGGCTCTGATAAAAGGGACCAGCAGGTCAGAGTACGTCAGCTGGAGGACAGAGAGAACCATAAGCACCTTGGACAGGAAGTAGTTGGCTGCTGGAACTGAGCAGCTGAGTGCCTTGAGGTGAGGGCAAAGAAGGTGCTGGGGCCATGGCGAAGTGGCCCAGGGAAATATAGCAGCATTGACAGGGGTTGCAGAGGAGCAGCAGAAGGCTGCTATTATCAGGGTCCCTGGACTGGGGCCCGGAGTAGTGGGCAGGCCTGGCCCTCTCCTCTGACTCGCCACTAGGAAAGTGGCTGTACTGTTGGACAGAGATACATCCCCACTCACACACCTAGCAGGGGGAAACACAGATAACAACCAACCTGGAGGGCTGAGTTGCAAAGAGGATGCTGCAGTTCTGGAAGCTGAGAGAGGAGCCTCGAGCTAATCCCTAGCATGACCAGGAAGAGGCACCAGTCTGGTGATGAGGGCCACACCTTGTGACAATAGGATTTTTGTTGGCCACTGCCTGTAGAAGTATGAAGGTTAGGTTCATACAAAGGTTCTGTTTCCAACTCTGAAACAAACTTCCGTTGTGCAAGATATTTACATTTCCACACCTTTGTTGCCACATCTCTAAGTGGGGGTAAGAACAGTTATTTTCCTTTGTAAAACTGTCAGTGAAAGAAAAAAATACAAAATATTATTAGTTTATCAAATCATACAAATTCACCACCATTTTATTATTGCTGCCAATGTCACATTCATGTCTACGTTATTTTACAGTCATCTGTGACTTTTTTCCATGCCTAAAAACCAGATTTTTACTAATCACAAAATAGCACCCAAGAGTATCGGGGGTTTCCCCTTTTGTTCAAAGGTCACCATGGAAGTCAATGGCAAAGCTCTCATTGAGATCAGATCCAAAGCAGTGAAAAAAGTAATGAGAACTGCTCACATCAAGGGAAATTCACTCCTCTTCCATGAAGCCTGAGTAAATAGGTTTTCTGAATATGCAATGCAGGTAGGTTGGAAAGGTGAAATCCAAACCAAATCCAAAACAGCTGTAGCACAACACCTTATTTGGCCTGTACTACACCCCATATAACCTCTACTACAGTCACAGACCTTCTGCTCTATTTGCTCATGGTATTGGTCCCATTGCATTCATATTGCAACCATCTATATTTAGATGTATATTTCACTTAATCTTCAAATCACAGAATAGGTCCAGTGTGGGAATCCTGATGATTTTCAGTCCACTCAACAGGACAGAAAGAACAGCTGCCTGGTAATGAGTGTCCTGTGGTCATGGTCATTTGAGACTCCCATATCCTCATGGATATCTCTTAAACAAAGTCTTGAGATCTCATGTCCATTTTATCAACCATGTTATTCTCTCTGGCCCAGCCATGATGTATCTCCATAACTGGTCATACAATACACCAGATCATCACCCTGGAGTAGACACAGAGTCACTAATATTCCTTCCCTATCCTAGCAAGATCACCACCTCCTCCACAACGAAGTCAGAGCTCTGCCTCCAGCCCATCAAAGAGAGGAAACAACACTCTTGGCTTGATTCTGGTGCCATGAAGCCAACAAGCTTCCAGAATAACCTAAATGAATATGCTGTATAGCCACAAGATCTGGGAGCTGATGGACTAGTAAGACATTACAACCACTGATTGCCCAAAAGTACAAGTGCACTGGCTTCTCTCTTCCTAATGCAATCACTATGTTTGGTATATTAACTGAACCAGAGCAGTACAAAGCAAAGAAATTTAGAGTAATAATGGTGCCAAATGTAAACCAAACCCAACACTGGTGCTAGCCATACTGGTGAACAATCTCCTTTTAACCATGAACAATGCTTATAAATTTGGATCTGCTAGTAGCCTTTGAATGTTCCATCATGAAGTGTTCTTGACTCCAGTGAGAGACATGATAGGAGTGGGAGGAGTCACACTGTGTTGACTTTGCTTCTTTCCGTAGGGGAAAATTCCAGAAAGTTACAATGGATGGCTACTCCTCATCATCTCACCTATATGTGGAATCCCACAAAACTCAGTCCTCTCTACCTTTCCTAATAAATATATATTCATAGATTCATAGATTCTAGGGCTGGAAGGGACCTCTAGAGGTCATCGAGTCCAGTCCCCTGCCCTCATGGCAGGACCAAATACTGTCTAGACCATCCCTGATAGACATTTATCTAACCTACTCTTAAATATCTTCAGAGATAGAGATTCTACAACCTCCCTAGGCAGTTTATTCCAATGTTTAACCACCCTGACAGTAAGGAACTTTTTCCTAATGTCCAACCTAAACCTCCCTTGTGGTAGTTTAAGCCCATTACTTCTTGTTCTATCATTAGAGGCTAAGATGAACAAGTTTTCTCCCGCCTCATGACACCCTTTTAGATATCTGAAAACTGCTATCATGTCCCCTCTCAGTCGTCTCTTTTCCAAACTAAACAAACCCAAATCTTTCAGCCTTCTTTCATAGGTCATGTTCTCTAGACATTTAATCATTCTTGTTGCTCTTCTCTGGACCCTCTCCAATTTCTTCACATCTTTCTTGAAATGCGATGCCCAGAACTGGACACAATACTCCAGTTGATGCCTAACCAGTGCAGAGTAGAGCGGAAGAATGACTTCTTGTGTCTTGCTCACAACACACCTGTAAATGCATCCCAGAATCACGTTTGCTTTTTTTGCAACAGTATCACACGGCTGACTCATGTCTAGCTGTGGTCCACTATAACCCCTAGATCCCCTTCTGCCGTACTCCTTCCTAGACAGTCTCTTCCCATTCTGTATGTGTGAAACCAATTGTTCCTTCCTAAGTGGAGCATTTTGCATTTGTCTTTATTAAACTTCATCCTGTTTACCTCTCCAATTTGTCCAAATCATTTTGAATTATGACCCTATCCTTCAAAGCAGTTGCAATCCCTCCCAGTTTGGTATCATCTGCAAATTTAATAAGCGTACTTTCTATGCCAATATCTAAGTCATTAATGTATATATTAAACCTATAGAAGAGATTGTAAGAAATATGGAGTCCAGTGCAAACACTACACAGATTATGCCTGACTGCATTTCCTTTACATTAAATGTAGTCAGAGCCATAACTCAATTATCCCAATAAACAGGAAAATATGCACCTAGAACAGGAGTTTCTGTCAGAAACTAAACCCAGAATAGATAGGTGATGTTGGTGGGGAGAGAGAAGTGTTTTGAAGAATTAGCCAGAGCTGTCACATGTACTTCTATCCATCTGATCATCAATTTCCCTCTGATCAACATAGAAGTGCATGGTTCTCAAGGTCTTCTTGGACTTGTCACTATCTAAACATCCAGAAACTTTAGTGAAAGTAGACAAAAATTCTTGTTGCCATTTTCAGTTGGCCAAGAGGATGTTCCCTTTCTAATTGGATGCAGTCCTAGTTATGGTGATTTACATATTCATTACAGCCCAGCCAGGGATGAAAGTAACATAAAAGACTTACCGGTACGGAGTCCCAGCTCCGGGCCTCCAAAAGGGGTGGGGCCTCAGGTGAAAGGGGCGGGACTAGGGGTCAGCATCCCCTAGCCAGCCCTTCCATGCTGCCCAGCCCACACCACACGGGGCTCCAGCAGCAATTTAAAGGGCCCAGGGCTCTGTTGCTACCATGGTAGCAATAGCAGTGACTGGGAGTCCCAGGCACTTTTAAATTGCCAGGCCTCAGGGCAGCTCACCTTTATCACCCCTCAGCGGCCCTGGGGAGGGAGGCACAAAAGGGGAAGCAGTGTTAAAGTGCTGCCACGGTAGCACTTTAATGTCGGCTATATACGGACCAGCAGCCACTTCTTACTGGTACGCCGTACCCACCTGTACCGGCCAACTTTCACCTCTGATCCAGGCTTAACTACTGTAATGCACTATAGCTAAGTATGAAAGTGAAGGCAACAGAGCAGCTGGTCCAATATGCAGTTGATTTCCTAATAAGTACTACAAGCTGATGAGAGCACATCATTACAGTGCTTTAAATACTACATAGGCTCTCTGGCCAATATAGTTTCATATGAAGACCCTGGTCTTAACATTCAAGGCTGTCACTGAGCTACAGGGCTGTCCCATGATACCTTAGGGACACCATCTCTCTTTGTGAGCCAGGAAGACAAACAGGGACACTAGATCTAACATTGCTAGTGAAGCTGGAAGGAAGCAGAGCTATTTTTGACCTTGATTGTGGAAACATCTTCCTTCTAGACATCAGGATGACCAAAAATATTATTATTTTAGAGTGAAATTCAGAGATTCTAAAGCCAGAAGGAACTACTGTGATCATCTAGCTTGACTTCCTGTAAAACATAGGCCATAGCACGTCCCTGAAATAACTTCTGTTTGAACTAGAGCAAATCTTTTAGAAAAACATCCAGTCTTGATTTTAAAAATTGCCAATGATGGAGAATCAACCATAACTCTTGGTAAGTTGTTTCAATGGTTAATAACCCTCACTGTTAAAAATGCATACTTTATTTCCAGTCTGAATTTGTCTAGTTTCAACTTCCAGCCATTGGTTCTTGGTATACATTTGCTGTTATACTGAAGATCCCATTATCAAATATTTTTTCCATATCCAGGTACTTATAAACTGAATTCAAATCACCCCTTTACCTTCTCTGAGGATATGTCTCCACTGGAGCTAGAGATGCAATTTCCAGCTTGGGTAGATACAACTATGCTAGGTGTGATCAAGCCAACATGCCAAAAACTGAAGAATATGTAAAATCCTTCTCTTGGTTAAACCCTTTCCAGATTGTCAACCCATTAAGAATAGCCTGGAATAGCTCTCCTGAGGAAAGCACTCTGATACTACAGTAATGGACACAGTGTAAGTACCTAAGATACTTTTCATGAAGGTTGTCCCAGTGGCTAGAAACTTTCTGAGTTTGTACACACACTGTTTCCTCTTCCTTCTGTTAAGGAAGGGGAAGAAAAGAAACATAATTTGACCCACTGCTGAAGGAGTAGGGGCATTCAGCACTCACATGTTGACCATAGAAGATATGTGCATAACTCAGTAATCTGTAAGAGATCAGGGCCACCAGTGACAGGCCATGTGCCTTCACACTCGTTCTACATTCCCATATCAGTGCACCTCCCAGTTGTTGCCACCAGAACTCCCTCTCATAGTCCTCATGAAGAAGGGGTCACAGAGGGGAGGAGAAGCCATTCAAGAGAATGTTGATTCAGTCAGTTTCTTGACTGAGCCAGTTTGCCCCATAAGCTGGGTAAACAGTGTGTGGAGTAAGGACGTAGGATGTGACTAAAGAAGCTAAAATTAATCATCTCTCTTGGAAGGTGAGCTCTAGACTGGACTGCTGGGACCAATGAGGAAACCACAGACAGCCAACTCTGGACACTGTGCTCTACTATGTTTAAATGAAAATAATTAAAGTGTTGAATACAAGAGGACAGATCCTCAGATGGTGTCCAATGCTCTCTATACCTTACTGAGAAGAACGCCTCAGAAGTGTTGATGGTGAAGAGATTAACTATTATCCCTGCCATGCTCCCACTCAACCCACACATGCCTACATCTGCAGAGCTCCTATGGTAGCCCAGACTAATAGAATCATGCCACAGATACAGCTCCTCTACTTTCTTCCCCTCCAGTTGGCAGAGATGGAAGGGATCAATTCAGCCTAACTTACACTGAAATGAGTGCCGTGTAACATAGCTGAATGGAGGACAGATTTCTGGCAAGTTAATGTTGCATTTTTATGAGGTCTTCTAGATAAAGGAAAATGTCAAGATAAATATTGACCTGTAACTATTAGATCTAGAATTTTTTAGAATGTACTATCTGAGAAACAGATTATGAAATTTGTTTTAAGTTTTCTTGGCTTGCATGAAAAATTAAAGTTAGAGAAACTTTACAAGCATCAGATTCATGAACAACTTCACCGCAAAAAGAAACTCATTAATTGTGATATGCTAATAGGATGAACTGAAAAAAAGCTCAAAGCCTGCAGATGACAACATCGCATTAGAAAAGCACTACATTTTTACTGCAGCTCAACTGAGTCTATTTATTTTTAAAGAAAAACATAAATATTTTATTCACTGTAGTTTTAGCCATGTATTCCCACCTCTGAATCCAGAGAGTCCATGTGAGTTTAAGAAATACGTAGAGTTTTCACTGACCTACTTATAAAACAGTGATATGCCTTAGTTTGCACTCTCTTGTTTTTAAGACTCTAAGAAACTGAGCCTCTAATGTTGCAAAGCATACACAGTTGTGTATCCAACACTGTAAACTGGAATGCTTTAATGCAGCATTTATACAGAAAAGGATTTGTAAAACATGATACTACATAGTTTGAAGTGGAAGGTGGCACATAGTCTATTGTCACAGAGAAGCAGTTTTTTAATTTGGTGTGAATTTGATGCTGCTAAAGGTGAGGGTCTTTATGGGATCAAGTTAAGGAAATGGCAGATGGATTGTGCTTCTACTCATACACCTCAATCTGGACCTTTACCACCACTGCTATTATAGCTAAGGATTCCCCCTCTCTACCTTCCCCCAAAGCCCCCCGCACAGAAACTACCACATGTGCAAATTGTGAGAATGTTTTGCAATGTGGACAAATGTCATATGGGACTAAGGTGAAACAATCAAACCCAATTTCACTTGTTTTCTAAACCAGGGTTTCAGCGAGAGAGGAGCAAATCACAGTGCTCTTCTGTTCTGTTTGGATTAGCCTCAAAATGTTTAGCTGCTTATCCACTCCTTATGTGGTTATCTTCACTATCCCTCCCTCCAACTTCCTGATCGGATTGATACATAAACCTTTGTCACTCTCTCTCCTACCTATATATATATACGTCCAATCAGTTGACTTCCTGTCACCACCCTAATAGTACCCCAGTTGCATGCATTTCCTTGTATCACTCTCAATTTCCCCTCAGACATCCTTTTCTTCCTAACTCTCCAACTGCTTCCTGGTCGTTAACAACCTCTCTCTCACAAATGCACGCAAACTTTTGCTGATATTCTTTTGCAAGGTGTCAGGCTCTCAGTCTCTGCTGGGTCAAAGCTGGTATCTGGATTATAATTTTGCATGCAGCAAGGTTCCCTGCTCAAGGATGCATTGTGTGGCTCTGACCAGGGAAGCCCCAGAGAATTCAAGATTTAAATAGAGCTCTTGGCCTGGGCCCAGCAGAGATTGTCAGACTGGATAAGATTTGAGACATTATCAGCACCATTAAAAGGTCTGTTAGGCATCAGAGGCACACCTCTCAAATGTACCTCAACTTGAGAGGCATTTTTTATTTTAGTTTCAGTTACCTGTGTTCCACACACGTTTACCCTCACTTTTAACATTGAAAATTATTTACATCAGACATAAAAATTCATGAAACTCAGATTATAGATATTTACAGCAAATAAATAAATTTCACATCTCTTTAAGCTTCCTCACTGAGGAAAGATTCTTTGCACCTTGAAGTCTTTAAACCATGATTTGAGGACTTCAATGGCTCAGACACAGGTTTGATACAGGAGTGGGTGGGTGAGATTCTGTGGCCTGCATTGTGCAGGAGGTCAGACTAGATGATCATAATGGTCCCTTCTGACCTTAAAGTCTATGATTCTATGATTCCTGTGGCACTGCTGCAGGTCCCTGTTATAACCTCTGTCCTTCATGCCCTTGGAGATTTTTTCAAATATTCCAGCATTTTGTCTCTTGGAACAGAGTTCAGATAGCATGGATTCGTCTCCCATATAGCGATCAGATGCAGTACCTCCCGTTCGGTCCATGCTGGAGCTCTTTTGCAATTCTGGGACTCCATGGTCACCTGTGCTGATCAGCTCGCTAAGCTGGCCAAACAGGATATGAAATTCAAAAGTTCGCAGGGCTTTTCCTGTCTACCTGGCCAGTGCATCTGAGTTGAGAGTGCTGTCCAGAGCGGTCAAAATGGAGCACTCTGGGATAGCTCCCGGAGGCCAATACCATCGAATTGCATCTACACTACCCCAAATTCGACCCAGTAGGGTCGATTTCAGAGCTAATCTCCTCACTGGGGAGTAGTACAGAAATCGATTTTAAAAGCACTTTAAGTCGACAACAATAGCTTCGTCGTGTGGACGGGTGCAGGGTTAAATTGATCTAACGCTGCTAAATTCGACCTAAACACGTAGTGTAGACCACTCGTAGTGTAGACCTAGACTCGTAGTGTAGGGCTTAGTTTTTGTGTGTCCCTCATTTTGGGATGTGACACATGCTGCAGCCTAAATTTAGGCATTGGTATAGTTACAGGTGGAAAAAGAAGCATGTGGGAATAGAGATACATGGGAGTTCCTAAATCAGCACAGGTGGATTCATCAGAATATAGAAAGCAGAACTAAACTAAAATGGGGAGATGAAGATATTTTCAGGATGTATTTACACAGGTTCTTGTTTGATTCAGGCCCAATAGGGAAAGGCTGAAGGTTCAGGCTAGGTTTTATTTTACCTCACATTGGAACCCAGATCTCCAGAGGTGAAAGGTGACCATACTAACCTAGTTTACTACATTCCATGGTGATTTATTTTCTTAAAGCAAACTTAGCCATGCTACATTTGATAGATACGGTAGAAAGGCTACCCTGCTGGTAAAGTTTACACATTATGGTGTCTAAAAATTCTATTTTTAGAAAAGGTCAGCTAGGTAGGAGATTTGACATTATACTCTATATGTACAACTGTATCAAACAACAACAGGGATGGTTCAAACAGGTTTATGATCAGGATTTAATTATTTCAGTTTTGTTAACATTTTCAAAGTCCAGACCTAGTTTCAAAATAACACTTGAAGAAGGAATAGGCACCCAGATACTATGGGGATGAGCACACTATAAAAACCTACCTAGAAAATTAACTTAATCAAAGTATGCATCTATTCTACTGTATTATAATTTTGCTGTCTGAAAGATTATAGTTAAAGAGGAGTCAGCATTTCTATCCTAAATGTTTCCCATGGTATTATAACCTTGGTATATAAAATCTCTACTCTGCTGGGATGTATTTAACATTTTGTACTCAAGAAAAAAAATCTATATGATCATTCTTGCAGCCAAATATGGTCTGGTGGTAAAGTCAATAATAGAGGGCAGGTGACATTTTTCTACTCCAACTTCCTGATCCAATGAGGGAACTCAATCATGGTCTGCAAAGTACCAACATGGGGAGAAGATTTCTGACATTAGAGAGCTCTTTAATCCAGCAGACAAAGGCATTACAGGATCCAATGTCTGGAAACTGAAGCAAGACAAATTCAGACTGGAAATAAGGCAAAAAATTTAACAGTGAGGAATTAACCATTGGAACAACTTACCTAAGGATGTGATGGATTCTCCATTGCTTGAAGATTTGATAGCAAGACTGAATGTCTTTCTAAAAGATATACTCTAGCTCAACTAGAAGTTATGGCTGTCATAATATAATTCCCAATTCTGAACCTTAGTGTCCAAAATATGAGTACTAGCATGAATTCCCCTAAGCTTAATTACCATCTTAGATCCTGTAGTGCTGCCACGAATCAGGACTTAGAGTAGAGTGCCTGATAAACTCTGGTCTCCCCCAAAACCTTCCCTGGGGACCCCAAGACCCAAATTCCTTGAGTCTCCAACAAAGGAGAATAAACCATTTCCCTTCCCCCTCCTTTCTTCCTCCCAGCTCCTTTCCGCCCTGGGTACACTAGGAGATTACCGTGATTCAAACTCCTTGAATCACCGCACAGAGAGGAATGATACCTTCCCCCCTCCTCTCTTCCCTCACTCAGAGGCAATCCAGATTCAAACTCCGTGAATCTAAAACAAAGAGGAAATTCACTTTTCCCTTCTCCCCCTGCTCTCTTTCCCTTCTCCCCGCCAATTCCCTGGTGTGTACAGACTCAGTTCCTTTGAGCCTTAACAAGGAGAAAAAAATCAGACAGGTCTTAAAGCAAAGCTTTTAATAAAAAGAAAGAAAAAAGGTAAAAGTTTATCTCTGCAATTTAGATGGTAAAAAGTTACAGGGTTTGTCAGCTTATAGAAACTAGAAAGAAGCCTCCCCCCAGCAAAATACAATTTAAAATACTTCAAGCAAACTACACATTTGCAAATAAAGGAAAACAAATAAAAAGACTATACCACCTTTCTACCTTTGTACTCACAAAATTGGAATAGAAGATTAGAGAGCCTGTAGGTACGTGCGGTCACTCTCAGAGCCCAGAGAGAACAAAGCAAAACCCCAAAAACACAAACAAAGGCTTCCCTCCACCGAGATTTGAAAGTACCTTGTCTCCTGATTGGTCCCCTGGTCAGCTGTTTGGTTCCCTGTTTGTTAACCCTTTACAGGTAAAAGAGACATTAACCCTTAACTATCTGTTTATGACAATGGTTGAAGCAGAAATTGTTGGGTGAAATTCTAAAGACTGTGCCTGGGCTGGCAGAACCGGGGGAGCAGTGGGGACTAGTGCCCATGCAATGGAAATATTATGTGGGCTGATCTGTGTTTCTGCCCCTGCATGCAGTTCCCTCCAAACTGCACAAACACATGGAAGGTGAGAAGGGGAGATGAGAGCAGGCCCAAGAGGGGCTGGAACAGCTGCTGTGGAGCCCAGGAGCATGTAGTGAAACATACCTAACCTCACCCTGCCGAGTCTCAGTACTTCCTCTCACTCCCCAAGCAGAGTACTCACCCCACTCTCTCTGCTAACCCTGACACCCCAACCTTCCACCTCTATCCTAACTCTGACTCCTTCTGCTCCCCTGGCAGAGAACCTCCACTCTTCCCTCCAACATTCAAAACAAGCTTTCACTGCCTCTGGCATGTCCTTTCTGGCCTTAATATTTATGAATCTATGAACTGAAAAGCCCATTGAAGTCAACTGAAAGACTCCACTTGACTTTGGATCAAGCTCCAATTTTGGATCCCATCTAAACCTTGCAACAGTTCATACCATAGTTTATCCTTATTTGGCACCAAAGAGTGGCAAAGACATGTAGTCAGGGATCCATTTTTGCCCCAGAATATGTACAAACCCTAACACAGCAAAGAGTCTTCAAGACCTTATGCAGATTATGTCTGCCAAAAATAATCTGTGCAGAGGGCTGTGGCTCTCCAGAATACACAGAGTACACATTAAAGCTAGTTTTCAGTAATGATATGCACCCCTATGTGTGGCAATTTAGAAGAGCCAGATTTTGGCTCTTGTATTATACACAAAAAAAAGGTTTAAAATGTGGTTTTGACCTTACATAACTCAAACGCTGAAATTTAACGCTCTCTGCTATGGTCAAATTACTTCTGCAACATTGGAAAAGAACATATCACAGGATCTGTTATGCTCTGGATAACAAATAATAGGCTTTTCAAACTTGATATGCAGAATCTGTAGATCCTAAGAAATATTTAATAAGACCTTTATGAAAAATCAAGCCAGGAGTAACATGGCAGCAACATGAAACTTGGATTCCAAAATTACCTTGGGTTTCTGCTGTCCCAAGAGTGATAATTTAGGCACACTGCAGAGGTGAGGGAGGAAACAGGAGGATAATGTTTGTCATGCAAGTACCTCCTCTAGCTAAAGGGAGAATGGTTGTCAGAAGAGATAGTATTAATGGGCATGGATGCTCCAATCTGGATCAGACTTTATTGGGTTAGTTCTATGGATGTGACAAATATGTATATTTTTGTAAGAGTCAAATACCAAAAAAACTAGTATTAAACTTAATCAGATGCCAACCCTAGATTACAAAGATACGTTATGCATTTTAAAAATAGTGTTATCTTGGCAGCGCTTTCAAAGCCACATCAGCACAAAACTCTATGACCTAGAATAGCATGATAGCCATTAATCTTCTTTTTCAGACAGAGTTGGAAAAACAAAACCAAGGAAGACTGTGGCCCAGATTTTAAAAACAAATGTCTATGGTTGGGCTCTTAAGTCTATATTTAGGCATTTAAATAAGTGGACTGGTTTTCAAAAGTGCTGAGCACCCAGCATCTCTTGTTGACTCCAGTAGCTTAGGAAAAGATCCTGAGTGATTTACCCAAAAGTCCCACAACAAATCAGTGACAGAATCAGAACTAAATCTCAGGAGTTCTTGGATCCCAGCTTCATGCTCTTAACATTAGACCCTGAGTAGAGCTAGTAAAAAGTGTCAAAGGTTGAGAATGCTCTGTATCAAAATTTCCAAGTTCAGTTAAAAAAAGATAAATATTTCCACAAAAATTACATCCTGTTTTCAGTCAGCTCTAACCATGACACATTACTTGTTACTTATTGTGTCCCAGCCAATGGAGAGTCTCAAACTTTAACCTACCTGATTGTCTGCTTTAGTGCTGCATATTCAGGCAGGGAGCTTAGAAGTGTAATGACAGACAGAAGGCTAACAAATATCCGTGTTGTTACCCAAACTTTAGTATCAGATGGTTGGTGTAAAAATCCAAATAGAAGTTGGGTATTCTTCACACCCCTAACTTAAATAGATTAAAACAATACAACCTCTAAATAATAATAATAATATAATAATAAATTATAGACCTAAAAACAACTAGCAGTTTCTTCTTCTTCTTCGGGTGAGGGGTGAAGAGACTGGGGATGGATGTGACAGAGTGAATACACAATGTATGGTTACTTGCCATACTGCCATATGTTCAGAAATTAAGTACCATTTGAGTTGCTGAACCACAAATGAGTAAGAAACAGAAAGATGTACAGAGTGGAATGGGCTTACTCAGAGTGAAAAAGCCAGTATTGCATTGCAAAAAGATCAAGGAGGAATGAATGGTAAGTTTCCATAGAAGGAAACCCTTTCCAGTAATAGATGGTATAGGTGATCATTCTTCTGACAGCAAGGAAGTGTTTTAGGGTGAAGTTTGGACTGAACTGTGCTAAGCAAGCCAGTTGCAGAGGTTGGTAAAATAGATATCTGGGTGTAGGATGGCCATGAGTAACCTCAGGTAATATGTCTAGTAGGAATAAAGTGTCAGATCTCATGAGTAATGTAGATAGACTTTTAGAGAGAGAGACTGACAAATCTGTTATCTTACACAGACCAAAAAAACAAAAAAACCCACAAAATTGAAAGCATGCTACAGACCTCTGGATCAAAACAGTGATATAGTGCTGAGATGGATCAGTTGGAACAAAATCCATTAGCACAATAATGAAAGTAGTTGAATCAGGAAGTAGTTAGTGTGGTTACAATGCTGTAACGATGATCAAAGTGGGCCAGATTTTGATCCCCTAACTGAAATGAATAGTCCCATTGAAGTTAATGGTGTTACCAATATATGAGTAAAGTGGATCACAATCTGGCATTATATAGGTAAGTTTACATATAGTGAGAAAATACTGCCTCTCAATGTTTCAAAGAGGATTTTTTTCTTTAACTGAAAAACTTATTTGGAATGAAAGGGAAAGTTAGGAAATTATTATCTATAATTTCAACAAGAAAGTCTCACAGAAGTCTCTCAAAGAAGGGTCACAGAAGGTCTGTATGTTTTAGAAAAAAACAAGGGAAATTAAAAACAGTATGATTAAATGGCAAGGTACAGGAATTCATCTGGGTCCTCAATGTATCCTTCAGAAATGGAAACCTAGCTACAGCAATGCTAATAGAATGGAACATTTGGCAGACAACATCTAACACAGAGATTAAAAGGAAGCTAAGAGGACATACAAAGAACAAAAAGTCAAAGATATTAAGATGAAGAATAAAATTATTTAAGAACATTATTTAAGTAAATCACACATAGGAAGCTGGCTACAGTAAGTATATCTGTTACACTGCTAAGTGGTAACAGGCCAAGCAAACAGCATAAAGATACTTAAGTGAAGCTAAATGATTTATTTGGCTGTCTTCTCTAGGAGGTTGGGATGAATTTTTACCCTGAAGTTACTCAAATTACAGCTAGTGATGCTGAAGCCCTAATGGATAAAGAGCTATTAAAAATATTGGTGATGGAACAACTTCAGAAATTTCAGTTGTAATCAATCACAGGATCAGATTATATTTATCTGAGGTTCTGAAGGAACTAAAGAATGAAACACAAGAGCTGGCATACTATAATTTATCACTAAAGATATGTAATTTATCATTACAACAGACATTCTCCTGGATAAGTGGAAGGTGGCCAACATTGTACCAATCTTTAAACTAGCTCTTAAGGCTGACCCTGGGAAGTGAAGATCAGAGAGGCTGAATTCAGTAACAGGAAAAATAGTTGAGTAAATCATTGAAGGTAATTATGAAACACCCACAGCAGATAAGTATGAAAGAGAGGAAAATTCAGTATGGGTAAATTGCAAGTCACCACAGATAAACTGATATCCTTATCAGTGAGGATAAGTTGTGCCTCCAAAACCTGTTAAAATTTTATAAAAGAGTTTGCAAAATATTGAATAAAAAGAATCAGCTGATATGCATTTAGAGAGAAATTTCAAAGGTGTTCGATAATATCATTCACAAGAGGCTTTTAAGGAAACTTGGTGACTGGGGAGTAAGAGATAAAGTCTTTTTTATGGATTAAAGGGTAAGAGAAAAGGACAGGGATAAATGGCCAATACTCAGTATGGAAGGATGTTAATAGTGGGATGACACTACTACAGGATTAGTATTGGGATCAATTTCACCCCTCCCTCTAGCTCCATTTATTTGTTAATGACTGGGAAGAGAGGATGAATAATGAGGTGGCAAATCTGCTGACAACACAAAGCTATTTAAATTGGACAAAACTAACTCTTGGATGATGTAACAAAACTGGCAATGGGGTGACAAATGAAATTCAATGTAGCCAAATGCAATGTAATAGATATAGAACAAACTATTTAAACTACTTGCTTATAGTACTGGATTCAGAGTAAATTACAGTAGAATCTTGCTAATTCACATTAATAGCTTGGAAATTATAATTTTTGTTACTAATTCATAAGTGAACAAACAGAAAACCCTGCAAAGCAGGCATCATGTATTCTGTTCATCTATTTTAAAATATGACTTTCATTTTATTTAATACTTCATAATGTATTAGTGATGCACAATTAATATGATCATTTGCCATTGCTAGGAGTCGGGGCTGCAAGTGTTTGCCTCTCATATTTATGAAGTCTCAGCAGACAAACAATTCTCAACAGTGGGCCAACTAATGAGACTGGTCTTCCCTTACCCACACCCAGATTCAGAGGGCTCCTGCTGTGGAGAATTCTCAGATACCTTCATTAAAAACACAGACATGGGCCAGAGAGCGAGCAGAAAGCAACCTTCCCAAATTGAAAGCCTGACCATCTCCAGATATCCATGCACAAAGGGGTGCTTCTGGATGGAAGGTGGGGTGAGACACAACCATAACAGCATTTCATCTCGTTCCTCTGATCCTGGGTGAGGCCAGGAAACCGTGAAGTGGGAGGAGGAAGGAAAGGAAAAGCTCAGAATCAGGCCTGGATAAGGGAAACAAGTTAACTTACATTGGGCCTAATCCTCCCTTTACTTACACTGGTGTAAATCTGGAGCGACTCCACTGAAGTCAACAATGTTACTCTGGCGTAAAACTGGTATAAGTGAGAGCAGAATCGGGCCCTTAGTCTCTCCCTCAATTTCTCAGAAGCTAATACTGTTTAAAACCATATAAACCTCTGAGTGGAATTCCCTGCACTGCATACCCATGGGCAGCAGCAGGCAAAGGAAACTCCAGTTGAAACAAATGTGTTTATGTAAGAAAGGGAAGGGATAGGTGAACAGGGTAGGACAGGGAGCCGCATAATCAGAGCAATCAGTTCTGAAGCATCCAGCAGTGCCTTATGTTGGAAGACTATTTCCTATAAGTCTACAAATTTCCATGGCTTGTATGATCTATTTCAGCTGGTTCAGACAACACAGTCAAACCTTCAGTCCTCATAGAAGCTCAAGCCATCAAGGCCCCAATCCATAAAAGTCAGGAAAAAATGCTAATGTTATATACAGAGCTTAAAATTCCATGTTGTGTGTGGTGTACAGGTTACTCTGCGCTGAGAGCTGTGGTAATCACTTGAAACTTGAAGGGTGGGTCTTTAATGAGAGTGGGTTTAGCCTCACTTGTGGCTAATTAGCCACCTCTCAGGTGATGGGCTGCCAATTGGAATCAGGTGATGATCTACTGATCATGTGGTCCTTAGCTAAGACCTATAAGCAGGTCAGTTGGCTCTAGGAAGGAAGCCAGAACTGTTTTGGTTTAAGAAATAAACCCATTCCAGAGAAAGAGATTGAAATTCTACTACTGTTGCTGGGAACCTTATTTCTTGCCTGGTCAATGAGTTGTCCCACTGGCTCATACTCACTCTTTTTTATGGCTCTGGATGAAGCACAGCAGAGATTTCACCACATGTGCCTTCTGTCTAACAGAAAGTATCTGTCTATTGTACACCTAATTCCCTACACAAACATGTACTGACCTCTGTGGAAATACATTGACATTCTAAAAACTGGAATGGCAAAGGAATTTGATAGTATTACCAGCACCAGCAATTTTACTGTGTGCCTTGAAATAGAAGGTATTTTTCTTAAAAGCCCCAGTTGCTGCAGTCAAGCAATTGCAGAGAATCTCAGCTTTCATTTAAAAAAAAATGAATAAAAGCTTGAACATGTGACCTGGGTCAGAAACCAATCACAAATAAAGAGAATCCAGAATGAATTATCTTTAAATGTGCATGAGTCTTAAGCCAATTTCATGGTTTTGGGTTCTGACTCATGATTTTTGATTGCTTGAGGTCATCAATGTGGAGGGAAAGAGGACCAGATTGTGACAGGCCACTGTGAAGATGTGGAGTGGGATTAGGGGGAGGCAGCACACAAAAAGCCTTTTGCAATTGCAGTCTCTGTGCTCTGGATTGCAGAGACTCTTCCCTCAGACTGCCTTGGGGAGGTGCCTGTGTCATAAACAGATAAGAAAAGTTAATAGCACAGAAGTACTTTATATCTCTTTGACTGTAAAGGGTTAACAAGTTCAGTAAGCCTGGCTGTCACCTGACCAGAGGACCAATCAGAGGACAGGATACTTTCAAATCTTGAGAGAGGGAAGTTTTTGTGCTGTGCTGTTAGTTTTGGTTGTTGTTCACTCTGGGGGCTCAGAGGAACCAGACGTGCAACCAGGTTTCTCTCCAATCTCTCCAATACAGGCTCTTATAGATTCAGAATAGTGAGTACTAGATAGATAAAGCGAGTTAGGCTTATGTTTGTTTTCCTTATTTGCAAATGTGTATTTGGTTGGAAGGAGTTCAAATTGGTATTTTGCTGAAAAGATTTTAATTTGTACTTGTATACTTAGGCTGGGAGAGTATTCCCAGTGTCTATAGCTGAAAGACCCTGTAGCTATTCCATTTTTTTTTAATTTACAAAGATAACTTTTACTGTTTTTTCTTTCTTTAATTAAAAGCTTTTCTTGTTTAAGAACCTAATTGTTTTTTATTCTGATGAGACCCCAGGGGACTGGGTCTGGATTCACCAGGGAATTGGTGGGGAGAAAGGAGGGAAGAGGGAAAGAGAGGCTGATTTCTCTGTGTGCCAGGATTACTGTCTCTCTCAGGGAGAATCTGGGAGGGGAAGAGAGAAGAAGGGGGGAAGGTGCATTGTCCTCTCTGTTTTAAGATTCAAGGAATTTGAATCACAGTGATCTTCCAGGGTAACCCAGGGAGGGGAAACCTGGGAGAGGCAACGGTGAGGGAAAGGGTTTACTTTCCTTGTGTTAAGATCCAGAGGGACTGGGTCTTGGGGGTCCCCGGGCAAGGTTTTGGGGGGACCAGAGTGTACCAGGCACTGGAATTCCTGGTTGGTGGCAGCGCTACAAGTACTAAGCTAGTAATTGAGCTTAGAGGAATTCATGCTGGTACCCCATCTTGTGGACGCTAAGGTTCAGAATGGGGAATTATACCATGACAGCCTGGCATTCCAAAGAGCCGGGAGGGAAGGGGGGAGCCACTCACCGCCACACTTCAGTCACGCCAACCACAGCGGGCTTCATCATCCCAAAGGACTCTCTCCCCAGGCTCCTGAAGTGGTGCTGCAGCTCATAACTTAATCTGTGACATGCTGCTTAAAATGGTTACCATGGATGCATCTTTGGTAGCGAATCATATATATTCATCTGCCATATTTACATTATCCTCCTCACACAGGTGGAGTATTTATTATACATATTAAGATACTCTGAGAAGCACTAGCTATGGCTTGAACACTTCACCTTAATAGCGACAATACCATTACTGGCCTATGGTACCTCAACAATAAAGCAAATTTGTGGTAGAAGGGTGGGACCATTTAACACCAAAGCTTTTGTACTACCAGTTACATTTGGGCTCAGAAGAAAGTATTAAGATATCTATTTTGTTTTGTCCAGTTTTTGATATTTATTAAATAACTTTCAGTAAATCATTTAAAAAGACAAGTTAGCATACAGTAGCAGCAAAATAAGAGTATATAGATTTCTGACAATGGAATTACATGGTTAGATCTTGAAAAGAGCTGGAAAGTAACAAAGGGATCATCCAATTATAAATAATAGGAATAGCAGCCTTCCATTATTTTCCAAAAGTAGTTTACTTTTCTTTGTTTTTTTCTCCCTGGCTGTTAAAAACACGTGTGTAGTTTTCCAACTGAATACAGAGTCCATGTGGATGCCATTTCATCTTAGTACTTACAAGATTATGGTAAATGAAACAACACAGAGCATTAATAAGGAGCAGAATAACATGTAATGCAATTCTGAAGAATTCACACCACTGTTATTCATCTTCTGTGACTAAATAATAGTTGAGGTGTCTGAAAGGACCGGTGGGAATTGAAAGCAATGCACTTGGAAGAAAATGGAGATTACAACTATCCCTCCAATAATTTGAAACGTATTCTCAAGCTTCTTCATAAATAAATGCAGAGCTCAAGGTCAGAAAATACATTACTTAGAATCAACCATTAGAATGCAGAACAGCCTCATAACAGACTTTGCTGTCTGCAGAGTTCTTGCATTTGTCTTCATCAGTAGTGCAGTATTCCAGTACTAAGAGAGTCTTGATATAAAATATTACAACTATATTGAAGTTACTTATTAATTATAGCTACAGTGCATGACTAGCTATTATTATACTCCAAATATCCTGTTCTGGAATACACTGGGCCTGGTGTAACATTTGTGATGGATTCTTGGGGCTTTGTCTCTCTCTTTCAGTTGTTCTGAAATCCTGGTCAGGAATTAGGTGGGAAATGTTTTTCCAGGATGTTACACATCACTCCTCCCCCACACCCCAAAACGAAAATGAACTGGGGTTCATAATAGGAAGGCAAGTGATCTGTTTGTCTCTCCTCACTCTAGTGCTTTAATCTGATCACCACTCTCAGCAGGGCTGGCTCTAGGTATTTTGCCGCCCCAAGCACGGCAGGCAGGCTGCCTTTGGCGGCTAGCCTGCAGGAGGTTCCTGGTCCCGTGGATTCGGCAGCACACCTGCGGGAGGTCCGCCAAAGCCGTGGGACCAGCGGACCCTCCGCAGGCATGCCACCGAAGGTAACCTGCCTGCTGCCCTTGCAGCGATTGGCAGAGTGCCCCCCGCGGCTTGCCGCCCCAAGCATGCGCTTGGCGTGATGGTGCCTGGAGCCGACCCTGACTCTCACTGCATTATCTCCAGTTCTAATAGTAGCCTATAAAGCTTTCTAGTGTGCTGGGCCCCCAAGCACAATGGCAACAGGAGTTATACCCCTGAATAGATGTTCATGGTCATCAGGAGATTTCCTCCAGTAGATAGCAAAAGTGTGGCTCTGTTATCAAAGGCAGCAGGGTTGGCATAAGCAGCAAAATGTTAACAGAAACAAGATTCTCTTTCTTAGGAACTGCTTGTTTGTTTAACAATGCTAATTTAAAAAAGATAGCCTTTATGAGCTAGATCAAAGATGTGGTTTAGTCCTGCAGGGAGGGAGTTGAGTTTTGTATCATAAAGGATTAATGGTTATGTATGATGAAATATACTTAGACTTCTGTATGGCATTTGACTTGGTACTGAATAACATAATTTTGATTAAGAAATTAGAATGGTACAAAATCAATATAGCACACATTAATTTGATTAAGAACTAACTGATAGGTCTCAAAATGTAACTAAACCAGGAATCACCATGACGTGGGTGTGTTTCTAGTGGGATCCCACAGGAATTGGTTCTTGGCACTACACTATTTAATATTTTCATCAATGACTGCAACTGGAACAGCTTCAGCAGAAGAGACTGAAGGAGTCCCACACCAGACTATCCCATGGCTTAGTGGTTAGAGCAAACTCCTAGGAGGTGAGAGACCTCTGTTCAAGTCCTTTATTCCCCTGAGATAACTGAAACTGGGTCTTCCACACCTGAGGTGAGTGCTCTAACCCCTGGGCTAAAAGTTAGAAGATAGACACCACCACCAGATCCTCTTCCTCATCATATAACTCATTTTTACAAGAAATGACTTCAATATTTAAGCTGTCTGGCTTCAGGAGAGGGGTTCCTGGGTGTGGATCACTAGCAAAGATAGGTGCTTCCCTGCAACCTGGACATAGGCACCAAACTCTGTGAGAGGGACAGGGCTTAGGACACCCCCCTGGCCTCGGCAACTTCCATTAGCTTAGACAACTCTCCACCTACCTTGCTCACTTTTGAGGATCACATTCTTAGGTGCCTCTCTTTCCCTATGCATTGCATAGGGAGCCTGGGCACCTAATGCAGGCTTTGTGGATCCTAGTGTTTTCCAGAGATTTTCTAGGTGCCTAGAAGTTAGGCCCCGCAACACTGAGTGTTGCAAGTCCTGTGTCCCTGTGTGAAGCCAGGTCAGGGACCAAAATCTATTGATCTTATCAAAGAGAAGGTAAAGGGGTGACTTGATCAGAGTTTACAAGTACCTACATGAAGACAAATTTAGACTAGAAATAAGATACAAAATTTTAACAATGGGGTTAATTAACCATTGAAGCAATTTCCCAAGTGTATTGATAGATTCTCCATTATGGGAAATTTTAAATCAAAATCAGATGTTTCTCTAAAGGATATGCTCTAGTTCAAATGTGAATTAATTCAGGAAAGTCCTATGGCTTGTGTTATGCAGGTAGTCAGATTAAATGATCACAAGTGGTCCCTTTTAGTCTTATCACCCAACCCTATAATCAGTCATCTGTCACTTCAAGTTTATATTTTAAGTTGGCCATTGAGTGGAACAGAATCTTTTGCATTTCTAGAATTTAATGCCATAGACCTATAAATAAGCATTTCCATTATTTGGCTTGCACCAGTGGAATGACAGCCTGTCATGAGATTTCTTACATTGTAGTTCTTATCTGTCCTTAATTTAGGGATGGCATAAGAGAGAAAAAAAGTGTGGATGAGCTTCTGCTGTTTCTACGGCTCTTAGATTGGCAGCTATTGGAGATGAAAGATGTTGGGACAGGCGGTTTGTGGGGCTGTTTGGGTTTTGTTTGTAACAGATTACTAAAGATCACAGTTGTAGGTTGGGAACTTGAGCATACAGCATGCTACACAATATGGACTACTTGCTGGCACTTGAGTAATCACACATAGGTTGCATATGGGTTCCAGTAGATCTGAGCTGTTTACAGTGAAACTAAGTGATGGATGGACATCTAGCAGTAAAAAGAAGTGTGCATCCCCAGAAAATGACAAGGTCTTTTTATTCAGTTTGAGAGTCCTAAGCCACATGTTATGGCATTCCATATAGCTGTATTCACCACTTTGTGTCAGTGTTTCTACTAAGGCAACATGGGTCATGAGTAGGATTTGGCCCAAGCTATCATGAGGTCAGCCCTCAAGGAATGGAAGAATAGAAGTAAGATTGTTCAGGATAAGGACATGCTCGCGGGAAGAGTGGGTGATCTGCCAGCTTGCTGTGCACTAATTGGCCATGTGGAGCTTGCCCCAATGCATTAAAAGATCCATAGTGCACTTTGATCTACTGCTGCAGGAGAACAAGTTGCACAACAGAACTTTTAGCATCTGGTAGCAGGAATCACATGGCAGTTAGTGCACAGCAAGCTAGTCTGCTGTAGATTTATACCTCAGCTTTACATCTGAGTCCTGAGATATGACAGTTGTCCAATCCTGGAACCGCAGTAAGTACAGGCATCTTGTGGCAGGCCAGTTGCCTGCTGGGAGAAAGTTCTTTTTCCTTCCTTCTCTTTCTCTCTTTTCAGCTTCGAGGGCAAGGTGCTTCTCCTTGAAGTGGGCCACGGCCTGATGGAGGATATGGTGCCATTGGGGTTAGCTAGTGGCTTGCTCCTCCCAGCTTGTGATGTCCACATCACTTTTCTTAAGGTATGCTTTCAGTGTGTCTTTGTAGCATTTCCTCTGACCACCACAGGATCTCTGACCATATGTGAGCTCAGAGTAGAGGACTTGTTTTGGGAGGCGAGAGTCTGGCATCCACACACAATGTCTAGCCCAGCGAAGTTGGTGCATGAGGATCATTGCTTCAGTGCTGGTGAGACTGGCTTCAGTGAGGATGCTAGCATTACTGCAGTGATCTTGTCACTTGACGCAAAGGATCTTCCAGAGGCATAGTTGGTGGTACCTCTCCAGACTCTTGAGGTGCTGTCAATAGGTCACCCAGGTGTCGCATCCATAGAGGCATGTAGGAACAACAATTGTCTTATAGACATGGATCTTGGTGTCCTGGTCACGGTCCATGAAAACACATAGGCGCAATTTCCCAAAGGAAGCACTTGCACACTGGATCCTGTGCTGGATCTCACTGTCAATTTTTGCATTTTGAAAAAGTTGGCTACTGAGGTACCAAAAGTGCTCAACTGAATCCAAAGTCTGACCCTCAATAGTGATTTGTGGTGGGTCATGTGATTTGTGGCAGGTTGATAGAGCACTGTAGGTTGTAGGGCTGTCGATTAATTGCAGTTAACTCATGCAATTAACTCAAAAAAATTAACTGTGATTAAAAAAAATTAATCTCAATTAATCCCACTGCTAAACAATAGAATACCAATTGAAATTTATTAAATATTTTTGGATTTTTTTCTACTTTTTCAAATATATTGATTTCTATTACAACACAGAATACAAAGTGTACAGAGCTCACTTTATATTATTATTTTTTACTACAAATATTTGCATTTTGTAAAAATGATAAACAAAATAAATAGTATTTTTCAATTCACCTCATACAAGTACTGTAGTGCAATCTCTTTATCGTGAAAGTGTAACTTCCAAATGTAGATTTTTTTGTTACATAACTGCACTCAAAAACAAAACAATGTAACACTTTAGAGCCAACAAGCCCACTCAGTCCTACTTCTTGTTCAGCCAATCACTAAGAAAATAAGTTTGTTTACATTTACAGGAGATACTGCTGACTACTTCTTGTTTACAATGTCATCTGAAAGTGAGAACAGGCATTCGTATGGCACTTTTGTAACTGGCATTGCAAGGTATTTACATGCCAGATATGCTAAATATTCATATGCCCCTTCATGCTTCAGCCACCATTCCAGAGGACATGCTTCCATGCTGTTGATGCTCTTTAAAAAAATAATGCATTCATTACATTTGTGACTGAACTCCTTGGGGGAGAATTGTATGTCTCCTGTTCTGTTTTAACTGAATTCTGCCATATATTTCATATTACAGCAGTCTCGGATGATAACCCAGCACACGTTCATTTTAAGAACACTTTCACAGCAGATTTGATAAAACGCGAAGAAGGTACTGTGACGGGTTTGGTCACAGAGACCCCTTTGGGACTGCCACCTGATGTGCTGGAATTACGTCTGAGCCCATTTTCCACTGCCAGCTTGGGACTTCAGAACCCTGCCTTGTTGATCCAGACACGCTAGTCTGCTGCGATACAGACCCAGGTGTGGTCCACGGCCCCAAAGCTGCAGACTTTAACCAAAAACTGTTCAGTAAGTCACTTATTTCCAGCACCCAGACACCCAGTTCCCAATGGGATCCAAACCCCAAGTAAATTGGTTTTACTCTGTATAAAGATTATACAGGGTAAACTCATAAATTGTCCACCCTCTATAACACTGATAGAGAGATATGCACAGCTGTTTGCTCCTCCAGGTATTAATCACTTACTCTGGGTTAATTAATAAACAAAAGTGATTTTATTAAGTATAAAAAGTAGGATTTAAGTGGTTTCAAGTAATAACAGAATCTATATCCCTTTGTAAGTGTTCTCACACTTCTTATCAAACTGTCTGCACTGGGCTATCTTGATTATCACTTCAAAAGTTTTTTTCTCTTACTTAATTGGCCTCTCAGAGTTGGTAAGACAACTCCCACCTTTTCATGTTCTCTGTATGTGTATATATATCTCCTCAATATATGTTCCATTCTATGCATCCGAAGAAGTGGGCTGTAGCCTACGAAAGCCTATGCTCAAATAAATTTGTTAGTCTCTAAGGTGCCACAAATACTCCTGTTCTCTTTAGACAGAACAAAGTAAGTTACCAAGCAAAATAAAAAACATGCAAGTCTAAGCCTAATACATTTAAGAAACTGAATACAAACAAATCTCACCCTCAGAAATGTTCCAACAAGCTTCTTTCACAGACTAGAGTCCTTAGTCTGGGCCCAATCCTTTCCCCTGGTACAGTTCTCATTAGTTCCAGAAGGCATCTTAGGTGAAAATCAGGGGATTTCACATGACTGGGACCCCCTTTGTTCTGTTCTACCCCCTTTTATATCTTTGGCAAAAGGCAGGAATCTTTTGTCTCTCTGGGTCCCCACCCCTCCTTCTAAATGGAAAAGCACCAGGTTTAAGATGGATTCCAGTATCATGTGACCTGCTCAAGTATCTTGTGATACCTCATGTCAGGTACACAGGAAGGCTTGCATGTAAACAGAGCCATTTGCAGTCAATTGTACTAGTCAATGTGTGCCATCAAGATTCTAAACCACCATTAATGGCCCACACTTTGCATAATTACAATAGGACCTCAGAGTTAACTTCATATTTCTAGTTTTAGATACAATAATGATACATACGTACAAATAGAATGAACACACTCAGTAGATTATAAGCTTTGTAATGATACCTTACAAGAAACCTTTTGCATAAAGCATATTCCAGTTACATTATATTCACATTCCAAGCATATTTTGATAAAGCATATGGAGTGCAACGTCACAGGTACCAATGTGAGATTTCGAAGGATAGATACAGCACTCGACCCAAGATTTAAGAATCTGAAGTGCCTTCCAAAATCTGAGAGGGACGAAGTGTGGAGAATGCTTTCAGATATCTTAAAAGCAACTACAGAACCTGAACCACCAAAAAAGAAAATCAACCTTCTACTGGTGGCATCTGACTCAGATGATGAAAATGAACATGCATCAGTCCACTCAGCTTTGGATCATTATCGAGCAGAACCTGACATCAGCATGGACACGTCTTCTGGAATGGTGGTTGTAGCATGAAGGAATATATGAATCTTTAGCTCATCAGGCATATAAATATCTTGCAATGCTGGCTACACCTGTTCTCACTTCCAGGTGACAATGTAAAAAGACCTGGGCAGCATTATCTCCTGCAAATTGTAACCAAACTTGTTTGTCTGAGCGATTGGCTGAAGTAGGACTGAGTGGACTTGTAGGTTCTAAAGGTTTACATTGTTTTATTTTTGAATGCAGTTATTTTTTGTACATAATGCTATATTTGTAAGTTCAACTTTCATTATAAAGAGATTGCACTACAATACTTGTATTAGTTATACTGAAATATACTATTCCTTTTGTTTTTTACAGTGCAAATATTTGTAATAAAAATAAATATAAAGTGAGCACTGTACACTTTGTATTCTGTGTTGTAATTTAAATCAATACATTTGAAAATGTAGAAAACATCCAAAAATATTTAAATAAATGGCATTCTCTCATTGTTTAACAGTGTGATTAATCGCAATAAATTTTTTTAATCACTTGACAGCCCTACACGTTAGTCTTCTCAATTTTGAGTGAAAGTCCTAGACTTTGGTAAGCTTGTGCAAGAAAATCCAGTATGGACTGAAGATCATTCTCAGAGTGCACGAGGATGACACAGTCATCAGCATACTGAAGATCAGTAATGGACTCCATGAAGACTTTGTACTTTGAGTGGAGATGTCGAAGATTAAAGAGCCGCCCATCCATTCTGTATTAAATGTCAATGCCATTGGGAAGGTGAGCTTTAACGAGGTCCAAAATGACTGCTAAACAGATGGAAAATAGGGTTGGGATAATAATAACTCCCATTTTGATGATGAAAGGTTCTGTCTCAAGGCCATTACAAAGAACCATGGCAGTCATCTGATCATGGATAAGCCTTAGGACCTTAATAAATTTTGGAGGGCAGCCAAATCTGGCCAGCACCTTCCACAGGGCTTCGCAATTGACAAAGCCAAAGGCCTTTGCCAAATTGATGAAGGCCATGTACATGTCCTGATTTTGCTCCTGAGACTTTTCCTGGATTTGGCAAGCAACAAAGATCATGTCGGTTGTCCCATGGAATGGTCTAAAACCACACTGAGATTCCAGCAATATTTCCTCAGCAAGGGCAAGTAATCAGTTTAAGAGGATACAGGCAAAAATTTTCCCTGCTGTAGATAGCAAGGCAATGCCTCGACAGTTTTCACTTATCTTCTTTCTTAAAGATTGTAACAACATTAGCATTTCTCAAGTCTTCTGGAACTTTCTCATTCTGCAGACAATGCACACTAAGTGTCCGTATACACAAGCCCTGAGAAACCCAGTGTTCTACCCAGATTAATCAAGTAGGAAAAACTGAAGCTACATAATGTTAAATCCTTCTGTAGTCACTTATCATTAAAAATAGAAGAGGTGATGAAGAAAAATTAGTATAAGATGTGAAGAAAGTAAGATCTCCCTGTAGACAGGATTCTAAAAGGAACATTTCTTCATAAAAAAGACTATAAAATGTGGCATTTGCATATTTAATCATTGCTTTGTAAAGATCTTTCCACTTCTTTGAAATTTCAGAGCATAAGGAATTTGTGCAAATTTCAGAGCAAAAAGACTTGCATGAAATTATTTTGTATTGAATTTGAATACATTACAACTTTGATTCTAACCTTTATATAAAGAGAGAATGTTTTGGATGTATTCTCATTTAAAATTAACAGATATATATTCTATACAGCCAAGTGTTTAATCTACTACATGGACTGCCACTATTTTTAACTCTTTTTTAAAACACTCTTTAAAACTGCGCTGACAAGCAAAATCATATTCATATGTACACAATTTTGTTCCAAGTATGTTTTAAAAGTAGATATGATTTCACATTAAAAAAATTTTTCAAGTCGTAGAAAGATTATTCAAGTCACGGAAATGTGCCAATATCCTTATTAAAATATGTTTGGAAGTTAGTAAACTAAACCTGAAAGTTTAGTGTCACTTATGCACCACATTACAAGTACATTGTTTATTGCTGCAATGCACAAAAGGCAAAGAGAACTTGTTTTAGATACTATAAGGTCCTTTTACATAAAGTAACTATGCCACCTTGTAGCCTGTTTGAAGTGTGCATAGTGTAACTTTCTCCTTTGCTATCTATTCCCTATAGTCATAGTAGGAACAGCTTGGACCAAAACTGTCAGTTTTTTAACAAAAAGTCTGTCAACATGCAACCCAGATTCTGTCGGAAAATGTCAGGGTTCATTTTTCTGATATGCATGTCATGCATTTTTTTCATCAAACATTTATTTTTAGGAGAGCAAAAAAAAGCAAGTTTTTTTTCTTTGCAGAGGGGAAAAAAGAAAACAAAATAAGATTAGTTAATGTTCCACATGACTTACTTTCTTGCTTAATATTTTGAGGTACATTTTATGCATTTTACATTAGTTTCTAAAAACATTATTTATAGTAATAACCTCACAATATCTATGTAAAATCAAAATCTTTGTATCATACATCTGTTGTCTATCAACAGAGTGTCTATATTGTTACCCATTGTTTGCGTCATTTTCTTAACTGTTTAGGGCATTTCTGAGGTTGTGGAAATGTTGTATGTATAAAAACAAAATAAAATTTTCTATGCTTTAAAAAAAGGCATGGATTCTACCAACATTGCCTATTTGCATTCATAACCTATATGCTGTGACTCTCACAGTGGAATAAAATGTATATTACATGCAAACTGTCATGATAGCATGAAATCTCACTGAAAGAAGTAAGGCAACTCATTTTCTTCTGTTTTTATCTTGTTGCATAAGAATTAACAATCTAAATAGAAAGGTTCCTTAAAACTACTTCACCACTGAAAATGCAGAGAAAATTTTTCTGTTATAAATAAACAAACTGCTTTATACACCTTAGAGGTTGTATGATATGGTCATGCTGGAACCAATTCAAAAAACCTGAGATTTTAACATCCCAGTGAATAAGATCTCATTGTTTTGATATTCATCCAAGGACTCTTGAGAGCAAGAGTGAAGGAAGCACAGATCCACAGAACCATAGAAACTAGGGACAGACTAGGGATTAGTCACATCTTGAGAACCCTTTATTTCCTGGACATCTAAGTAGAAGACCAATATGACCCCTAGTTATTTGTAAGGCTGAATGAGATGGAAAATTGATCTTATGCTCACCACCAACCTTTCCTATTCCAGATTCATGCTATGGGTCATCTTTCATTTGTCAGTGAGATTTTATTCTAATTGTAGTCAACCTCTTTTCAAGGGCTTAATTGCAGCCTTTACCACAAATACTACTGAAACAAGTTCCAGGATCCAGCATTTCCTTAAACTGCAGTCAACAAGCAAGAAGAAGTTTCAACAAGCTTCAATTCAGAGGACCTTCCCTTTTCTAAATGTAATTCTGATGCCATGCCAGATTCCAAAAAGTTCTCCCTGGAGGCCACATCTCTTAGAAGAGAGGAAGGTCCCTCCCACTTATGTTCTATTCAGTGTTGCCCCAAGTCATGACTATACCTGTTCAGTCACTGTCGCAGTGCAGTAGTCTTTCTGAAACAATTCTATCTGGCTCTCTGGAGGGACTAAGCACGACCATCTCAAAAATCTTCAATATTTCCAAGTTGAGTTGAAGAAAAAACAAATAAACAAACCTTGAAGTGCAAGAGAAGCTAATGTTAAGCTAGTTTGCTCTTCCAGGTCACCTTGGGGCACTCCTTTTCTTAAGTAACTTTCTGATAGTTCTTTTTTGAGAACACTGGGTGCAGTTTTCAAAAGTATTTGAGGGTACATCTACACAGCAAAGAAGACCCAAAGCAGTGAGACTCAGAGTCTGACTAAACTGACTCGAGTTCCTGGGTCTCAGGCTGCAGGGCTAAAAATAGCACTGTAGACATTTGGGC